>NC_132923.1:48706724-48759224 GCF_047675955.1 Chlorocebus sabaeus | reverse complement strand
ACTTTACTGAGGCTTTTAAAAGAAATGGCATTTTCAAGGCCCAACAACCCTGAAATACATGAAGATTTCACACAATTGGAAGGACGATTGCCCATCTTTAAAATAGGAGAAATCCTAATTTCACAAATACACTGTAATGAGGAAGATGCACACACACTCCAAATGCTTTTTCTTTAACTAGAGAAAAATATGAGACTCGTTACTTCTTGCAGTTTCAAAGGATGTGAAGTCCCCTAAGAGGGTGTTTTTCATTGACCCATCACACACGTACGCATAAAATACTCACTTCACCTGGTTAAGTTAATACAGACTCAAATGGCAGGACTTATTTTGCAACTGGATTGCAAGAAGATATTTTTCAATATATCCATAGCCACCCCTAAGAACAACAAAAAGCCTCCAGAACTGAAAATTGTTTCTTTGCTTCATTACATCTAAATTATCAGATTCATTCCAGTCTCAATTCTCAAACTTCCCTCCCTCTTTTTATTCTCTTTCTTTTTAAGGGACCCTATTATAAGGAGGAAAAACAAAATGGAACAAAGCTACAATTCAATGCTCATTTTAAGGTTTCCAGTTATAACAGTGCTTCTGGGCATGACTATTATATATTGGCTTCTTTGGGAAACTGTTGATCTTTTGATGTTTATCATTTCTTTATATAAACTGTAAAAGGGAGCTTTGTGAAGAACAAGACTTTGCCTCTAACTAAGGTCTATATTAAAACTCAGCCCAGGCCATGACTGGAAATGGAGCTTGTGGACTCAAACTATTCCCTCACTGGCCCCTGCCCACATCATAAAATCAGTAAGCTATTTGGCATAGAAGAAAAGAGATGGGAAAGTGTGAGAACTAAAAGCCGGCCGACCATGTACCTAAGAGCCATGAATATAAACACAGAAGGAAGGGTTAGCTAAGCTCTAGAAGGTGGCAAGGGGAACATCAGAGGTTTATGTGATATTCAGTGTTCATATTCCTAAAAGAAAGTGCACATTTTAAAATTTTCACTGCACATCTGTGCATTGCTACATTTTTAAGGGCCTGTTAGGACTGGAATTACAGGAGATTTGAAGCTCACGACCGAGTAGCTCTGGCAAAGCTGCATGGGGGAGGAAGGCTACTGAAAATCATGGGGGGAAAGGTAGAGCCTCTGCCAAAGAGGAGCATTAAAAAAGGGTTCTAGCCGAGGAAACTGTCAGCTTTATATATGGGAACTGGAAATGGAAAAATTGGTAGTGCCATTGAACCTGAACAGCAGCTGTGAAATCAGAATTTACTCCCTAATCTGAATTAACTAATCAAAACCAGGTCACTCCTCCTCCTTCTCTCCACTACCCACCACATTGCCCCTGGGTTATTTTTCATGACCAATCGCATTCTGCAGCAAAATAAATAAAGAGCAACAAAAACAGAAATAGTAAAGGTCAATGTGTCCCCACAAGACCCAATGCACTTGAGATTTATCAATGGAGCAAAGAACATAGATTTTTCACCTTTTGTCTTTTCATCTTTGTGGTACATAGACTTAGTAAAAAAGAGGAAGGTTGCAACCTCACCACCAATGTACTCAAATAGAAGCCAAGAATCATCTTTAAACCATGACTTCTGAAATCTAAGCTCCAAAGAAAACTAAAAGGTAAGGACTGCATGAAGCAAAACAACCACTGTGCTAGTAATTTTTTAAAATTCAGAGTCTCAGCTAATTTTATATACAAGCACTTTTTGATCAAGCAGAAGCATTTAATAAAATTGTACTGGTAAATTATCCAAATACATTAAAGGGTGTACACTAGCCAAAGCACGATTTGAAGCTCTTATTAACTAGTGATTATCTTCACTGATCCACATTACCATTCAGTTGCAGATGTTACTGACATTAAGATGTATGATGCAGAGGCTGGAGAAAGAGCCCATTTAAGACAGGTGAATACTTAATAGTAATTCAACATACACAGCACAAAATGTCTTTCACACGAGTTCAAGGATTTTCCCTTTTTTCTCCTTGCAATTTTATATGAATGTTTATAAATAAAATGAGAAATGAAACTTCATTTGGTAGCCATTTGATAGCTCAGCTTTAAAGGCCATTTAAAACTTTGCAATTTATCATTTTAGGCTTCTTTCTCATCTGGCTTTATTTTTATTTATTTATTTATTATTTATTTTTATCTTCATCTCTGAATCATTATGGAAGATTGATATTTTAAGTATGCAGATAAAATTTATCTGACATGGAGCAGTTGTTTATCTTTCAGTTTTAGTAACCCCATAGCTGAAACTATAATAGTTAACCGACTGCCCACTGGATATAGAACAGACCCCTTTTTTGTTGTTGTTGTTTTGAGACGGAGTCTCGTTTTGTCGTCCAGACTGGAGTGCGGCGCCATCTTGGCTCACTGCAAGCTCCACCTCCTGGGTTCACACCATTCTCCTGCCTCAGCACCCCCCCTCCGCCCCCACCCGAGTAGCTGGGACCACAGTCGCCCACCACCACACCCAGCTAATTTTTTGTATTTTTAGTAGAGACGGGGTTTCACCGTGTTAGCCAGGATGTTCTTGATCTCCTGACCTCGTGATCCATACGCCTCGGCCTCCCATAGTGCTGGGATTACAGAGCAGACCACTTTTAAGCCCTCGTTTTGTTATCCAGCTGCCTAGTATTACAGAAAGACACTGCCTTCAACCCCACCACCCGCCCTACACCTCATTAGCTAGCCCATTGATCTATTCTATATGTTTCGTAGATGCAACAAAGTGCTTTTTGAACAGAGGAATATTATAAGACGTACACTTAAGCAGACGATTTCCTAGTATAGTTCATGGATCAGTCAACAGCATATTAGGGGCACTTTCTTAAGTTGATTTTTAAGAAAGGGAACCTAGATATTCCAGTAAGAAGTAAAGAGGTTAAAAGTGAAAAGATTCATGGGGAAGCACATAAACACCATTGGAAAATTTTGAGTATGCTTCAAGCCACCAAGTCAATCTCCCTCTCACTGACTTTCAAATGCAAATGCCAATTGGTTACTAATTTTATATATAGATTATATTCACACAAACTCTTAAGTAGTTAAAAAAATTGCAAAAGCAACAAAGATTTTCTTAGCAACCCTATCCTTTCTGTACAGTTCTGGTCTTTGAATATCTGTCTTGGATAAATCTGTGCCCCACTGCAGTTGGTCAGAACCTTTTATACTTCAAAATCCAACCAAAATAATGTTTCCCCAGTTCAACTTCTTCTCTATACTTCCTATTTTCTTTGAATTTCCTCTGTTCTATATTTCAATCCATTCCCCAATCTTGCTCTCCGGAGGACTGATTTAAAGTAAACTATTAATAGTCAATAATGGCAGAATATATGCCATCCTCCAGATGCTATTTCTTTTTCAACAATTCCCATTACCCAGAAGAATAGGTAATGGGAGACTCTACACATGCAACTGGGCCAGTGAGAAGTATATTTTGTCTGAGAGAAGTTTTTTCCAATCATAGCATAAACATCTACTTGTTCTGCATAAGTATAACTGATCCTGTAAACATACACATATGTGTATTCATAGTTTTCTTTCCCGTATTTGGAAATATGTGTGTGTTGCTAGTTATTGTTGTATATAAACAGAAATTTTACAGTTTTTAGGGGAATCTATATAATAAAATAGCTGCACATTCAAGCTTGGAGTTTCCAATATTCTCCTTTGTTCTATCAGACAAAATAGATAGTAAAGAGGGACTTCCTCAGGTCAAGAAGAATGAGTCTCAAGTGGTCTGAGTTGTCTCGAGCCAATAGTTTTCATACTATGCTAAGAGGAGCTGCAAGTTTCCTTTGAGGTTTCCACGGAGAGGAAACTTGGGGAAAACAACACACAAAGTTTGAATTAGAGGGTGGTTCTGTCCTTCTGACCTGCTTCTTAAGCCAAAGCACCTCTACTTTTATTGATTTTATGTAAAAGGAGTCTGTGAAAGATTTTGCCTGAAGATAGGTTTCCTCTGATTAAAAACACAGTATTGTCCTCTTTCTAGGAAGAATGGTACTGGGAGAACAAAGACTTTTCTCTGTGAGCCAAAGGGAAAACCCCAAAACTGAGGTCTTTAGCAAGTTTCTCTATCCTGGCTAAAGGTTCTGCTGGGATCTTTTGAATACCAGGCCCAATTTGACTTTGTCTCTTTCTAGGCTCCTTAGAAGTATACATAAAAGGTGTATGGCAAAGGTTTTCAGCAGGACACATCCTCAGAACCTTTCTTGACGATACAAGTAAATATATAAATGAATAACTTATATTTATTTTGCTCCCCACAGAATTCCTAATGGATAACATCTAATTTGCCCACTTAGTAGACAAGAAGCCTTGTTTGTTATAAGTCAGTGAGTTAGGATGTAAGAATAATCTCTGCAAAAATATCACTGGGGGATTATCCTTAGTCCAAATCATTACACCTAGAGCTACGAAGTGTTACTCTCACCATAACTGTCCACACCAGCAGAATTAGACATGCACTTTACCAGTCTGCCAGGGAACACAATAACATACTTTATAGGCTCCTTTCCTACTAGACATCCTACTCAATAGATGGTCATATAAATAGAGTTGGGATCAAGTGAACAGAGTACCACAAACTTATGGTAAGTTCTTTCTCACTGCAAGTGTTATCTCACAGTGTATGATCCATCATCACTTCAGTGTACACTTTGGTTCCTCATGGAAGACTTGTTAACCTAATCACCTACCAAACTCTGAGAGTGAGGGTAACAAAGACAATGAAAACACAAATAATAATAATGAGGATAAAATAATAATAAATTTGCTCCCACTTTGTCAGATTCTGAGAAATTTCCATTTTGCAAAGGATTTCACACTTCCTACATCTCTGTATAACATATGGTATGTTCTAGTGGAAGTTAATTAAAGTTCATGTTTGACTGTTGATTCATCCATATTTCAGAGCACAGTGACAAGAAAAGGTGCTCACACAAGTTTGGAACTACCAGTGGAACCAGTTAGTCCTTCAGTCAAGCATGCGTGCAATCAATTAAATTCCAACTGTAAAATTGCATTAAAAGTACAGAAAGAAAAAGCTGTCAGTAGGTCACCGAACAGTGTGTGTTTGATGAAATACTTTCTTTGGTTGCATATTTGAGAAAACCTGTTATCTCCTTCCCTAGCAAAAGAAGACAAGACTCTAGAAGAACATTAAGAACACGGTGTTTTCCTTGTGAAGGTGGTTATGTGGTACAGGAGGGGCTCTTTGTCACCAGGTTGCTATATCACCACAAAAAAATGTTCTCGTGGAATAGCATAGTGCTTAAAATACAGTAATTACTGTTACAGTATGTGCACAGCAACGTAAGAACCGCATCTAGAGCTATACGTGGTACCGAGAGTTGAGAAACAGCTGTAATTTTGGCTTTAAATATGTTTACGAGCATTCTGAATGGTTTAAGCTTGCTGTGCAGCATATGATTTTAATTTTCTTTATGGATATAGGGGGGCAATGAAATGCTGACTTTTGATATAATAATCTTTCAGGTTTAGGAGGAACTATAGGAGGCCAGTCAGTCCCCAAGCCTGCCCTCTTAAATCTCTACTTATAAAGTTCTCGGTGGTAGATGTAAGTTTAAAAAAAAATTATACCTCACATTATATAGTATGTCTTATATCTTTGATTTGAGTGAACCCTTTCAGTTGACTACTTAGGCTTGCAAAATCAGGGAAAACCTGTAAAATGGAGACACATATCTTATTTACAAAATAATTACTCCTTTCTTTGGAACAGAATGAGTAGAGTATTCCAAAGAAAATTCAATTTCATTATTTACTATATACAAAACTTAAGGAATAGTCATCTTTATATTGAAATTCATATGTAAACATACTTCAAAGCAAGTGCTAAATTTGTCATTTCTCAGGAATTGCTAAAGCAGATTTGCTTACAATAAAAAAAAAGAAAAACATTTGAATTGCCTCTGGTTATTGTAAGTTAATTGAACCTACTTTGGTTTGTTTCATTTAAAAAAACACATCTCAGACCAGTTAGCAGTTGAAACATTAGTGATGGAGAAAAATGGATCCTACAAAAAAAGATACACTTAATGAAAAATAAATAATGTCATTTCCCTCAAATGATTTCTATTATGAAAGACTTATAAATATCCATTTGACTAAAACTAGAGAAAACAAACTTTGATAAACAAGTCTTACTTGCTAAGGTGTGGACTCAGGTAGCTAATTTCATCTGCTCCTTAAAAATATTTTTTCTGCATCATAATCTTTTTAGAAATGTCTTATTTTGTCACAAGGTACAAAGTTACTTCTCAAATTAAAAAAATGCTTTTGTCGATCAAATATTTCTACCAGCTTCTATTCACATCAACAAAGTATAGCAAATGACACACTAAAATCCCAGGAACATAACGACAATTAAGTTCCAAGTAGTTAATGGCCAATCTATTGTGATATTAAAAAAAAGTGCTTGCAACACATAAGCCATTGCATGACAGGCTTGACCAGTTTCTAGACTTCCTTAGATGTCAGTGTAGCAGGTGCAAGCCTGGGCTAACTAAACTTCATTTTATTTTCTCCTAGCTCATAACTAGACTATATTTTCAAGCCTCCTTCCAACTAAGCTGGAGTCATTGGCCTGAGTTCTGTCTGATAAAGTATGGTTGAAGTTATACATGAAACTTCAGACTTTCACATCCTCCTTCATTTCCCACACACTGACTGAATACAGAAGGGAATGAAGCTCCAGAAGATGACAGGGCCACATAAACGAGTAATCCTAGTCCTGACTGACTGTATGGAACCAAGACATTAGGGAGAAATCTGTTTTTATTACGTGAAACTACTGACATTTTGACTAATATAAGCAGGGACATTGTTGTGTTTCCCACAACTTAGGTTTCAACTGAAAACCAGAATAATAATAAAGCCCATTTTTTTAAAGACCCCTCAGAGAAGTAGTGAATACTTTAATTTAAAAACATTTATTTAGCACCTAGTCCAGGCACCACATTGAGTTAAAGGGTTCAAGCTCTTCTCTCAGGATGTTCATTGTCCAGTGGTAAAGGGGATAAAGTTCCTGAGATTAAAATACAAAATGGTAGAAATATTTAATATGTCTACCCTATGTCCCTATGTCCACGACACATAGACATAGGAGAGACTTAACACAGGCTGAATGGCTTATTGAGGGCTCCTCCGCATGGTGGCAGTAATTCCAATGGAAGGATTAGTGTGGGGGGAAGCACATGAGAAATGGAACCACAAGCAACAATGGAGGTGCCTGAAAATACGCTATGCTCTATGTGATACTGTGAGAGACTCATTCTCAAAGAATTTACTGTCTAGTGAAATTACAGCATAGCAGGAGTCAAACCCCAGGTTCCATCAGTGGGCTTCATGACAGAAATATCAGTTTTGCTCCATTTAAACATATAAACCCTCTGCAAGAAGAAAAAAGCTACATACACTCCCTCCCACCCCCGACACACTCCAACACACACATACACACAGGACCAAAGAAGGATCATTTTGATTCTGCATGAATGTGACAAGTTTTGCCAATTCCCTGAAAGTAACAAAGATGAGGCAGTCTTTCTAGTCTTCAGTTTTGGAAGAAACATCTTTGTGGTCTGGCTATATGACAATTCAATCTTTTTGTGTTTTCTGAGAATATTAAACGCATAGTTTCTGTTTTCTTAAAACTCAGACTAATATTTGTGTGCAATTATTATATATAGATATTTCTGGAAAAAGTTCTGTTGTATCATTCTTGGAGCCTCATGTGTGTGATGTTCAGATACACTGATTATCAATACAAGTGCAATGCATGCTGTACTATAATGGGATGGTATTTTTAAATTATTTTTTGTTTGGATGGGAGATGCTACTTTTCATTTATGCATGCTCTTTTGACCACAAGATGAGGGTCAAAATGATGATGAACATAATGAGCAGAATGATACAGTTCCATTACTTGGACTCGGGAAAATATGTAGAGAGAAGGCTTTTAAAAAAAAATTGAAAAAAGCTACCTGTATTAGGAATGCCAGAAGATAAAAGTGGTCAAGGTAACATAAATAACTAGACATTATGTTACAAGACTTTAGTTACTAGCTTTAGGCAACATACCAGCTTTGGGCAAAAGTAACTAATAAAATGTATTCCAGCCAATACTATGTTGGATGTGTACAGAATCTTTCATAAAACTTTGGAAATCATGGAAGATAGCAGAGAAGACAATAACACCCCAGGAGACAATCACATGCCTAGCATATTATCTTCAAGCCACCTGCAGTGTTTCTCATCTAAATCTTTCTTTAAAATAGAAAGGCCTAGACTACTCTGATCACATAATGAGGCTTAAATATTATTTTGAGTAACCGAAAGACCCCATTTCTACAGAAACATAAAAGAAAGGCTTCTTGACCTTAAGAATATGCTTAGGAATCTCAGTTTGAATTTTGTGTACATTTGGTTTTAAGCCTCTGAAAGCAGAAGATGTCATGGTAGAATGCAATGTTTACTTGACAAGTCCCGTCTTATACAAACAATAGATAATATAAAAACAGAAAAGCAAAAAGATCAGACTTAAAACCAAGGTGAGGATCCTTTGGACCACAGAAATAACCCAAATGCAAAGTTGTACGCTGAGCTGAAGTTGTACGCCTACTAAATTTCAAGTATGGTAGCAGCAGTGGAGTTTAGGAGCCCTGCTCCTGGGGTGGGAGGAGGCTGTAAATGGGAATTAAAGTGTTCAGATGAGATTGAGGGTGGGGTGAAGGAAGTGTGAGAAAGGAAACCTTAGCTTGGCTTACTGCTTAAAGCCAGGAGGTGAAACTAACTAGTCTTCCCTATAAATATAGCTTAAAACAAAACAAGCACAAATATTTTGCTAGCCACCATGGCCAATAATTGAATTGGGCCAGTTATTGGTTTGGTGGATACATCTGTGAGATCCCTAATATTGCTGAAGAACAGAAGCACAGAAACTGCAAGAGAAGACTTGGGTAAGGATGGGGATAGAGGTTAAAGTTACATGGGTAGTAGGCAGCAGTCACTCACAAACACACACACACACACAAAGGGGTGCACATAGAAGGAAAAGAAAAAAGTTAAACACAGCAAAAAAAAAAAAATAGCAATAAAGCAATAAGAACTCCCACTCACAATAAGTTGTAAAATCAAAATTACAAAGCACATTAAGAAATACAGTGCAACTAACGGTAGCTAACAAAATAAATATTCAGCATAGTAATTAAGCTAAAGGAATTAATTTGATGGAGCCAACTGACAAAAACTTTCGTATTCATATAATGAGACTCTTCAATATTCACTGAGATAAATGAAGAAATAACACCTATTTAAAGTAAATAAGTTATTTTTTAAAAGATACTAAACAAAAATAGATGGTTATGGAAAAAAAAACAGATTCTGGAAAGTGGGAGATATTTGATTTAAAAAAATATTAATAGCATACAAACCCTAGACTAAAAATGGTTGAAGAAAGAAGTAGAAAATTGGAAAAAAAGAACTGAGGACTTTACCCAGAATTAATCATATAGAGACAAAAAGGGTTTTTTTTTTAAGAGTTTTGTTTCGTCTTTCTACATAAAATATCAGATACAAGAAACGAGGAACAGATTGACAAGAGTCAATTTACATCTACTAAGTGCTGCAGAAAGTGGGGAAAAAAATGAGAAAAGAAAAGATGAAGTATTACCTGAAGAAATAATGAGTTTTCCAGAACTGAAGAAATGAGTAAATAGACCTGAGTACTGTGGGCATTCAGTAGCATAAATATGGATAAATCTAGGCCAAGAGGCATCTTAACAAAACTGTAGAACACTGAAGAAGTGGGGGGTTGGGGGGAATTTAAAGATAACAGGAAGAGAGAAAAAAAGAGAAGACCGTGATGATTATACCGACATACTGATAACTGACTCATCAGCAGTAATAATAAATGCCAGAAAGGAATGAACAAATATTTTGAAAGTAGTGAGGGAAAATTACTGTCAGTTTAGCAGGTTTTACACAACTAAGCTATTTTTCAGGAAAGAAGGCAAAATTGAAGCATTTTTTTTAAATATATTAAAACAAAGGGAATTTACCACTCATATGCCTTTGCTAATAGATTTATTAAAGGGCGTAATTCAGGAAAATAACAAATTAACATAAAAGGAAGTCATGGAATTAAGGAAGAAGGATGAAGCCAGAAATTGACATATGTTAATAAATGAATTAATGACTATCTGTGAAAGTAATATTTTGTGTGCACACATTTAAAATAAAACAAGTCAAAAACTGCCAAAATAACAGTGATTGTTGTGTGTACATTTGGGGTGGGGATAGGAATGCAGAGTGGCTGGTTAAAGTAGTCTAAGATCAGTGGTGTTCTTAAACGAGATCAAAAAAGCAGCTTTTTAGAAATTTTGGCAAACTGGTTATCAAACACAGCCATTATTTAAATATTCAAGTATATCTATTTAGAGCTAAATAAATTATATTAGAAGCAAAGGTAATAAATACCTCAAACCCATTACTTTCCAGTTATTTACTTCATTTAGCTATTTCCTATGTTCTTGAGGTTAATCTCTGTCTATGGTATCTAGAATACTTAGGATGACATCCTGTTGAGCATTACTTCCCAACTTTACATTCACTGACATCACATTTATAGCTTGGAATCAGTCATGGTAGGAATATTTACACCAGGGAAATCAGTAAATGCTACAAATCAGGATTTTCTTCCTTCTCTAGGAAGCTGGTAACTAAACATTTACCAGCATGACAGTGGCTAAGGTTGATATTTTTAAGAGAAAGCTAGAAATATTAAATAATTTTATACTTTTTAATGTTACATGTATTTTAAAAATTAAGGACAACTGCTGAAGGAATGGGTGAATTAACTAATGAATGGGTGAAAGAAAGAGAGAAAGAAAGGAAAGAAGGAAGAAAGGAAAGGAAAGAAAAAGAAAGAGAGAGAGAGGAAGAAGGGAAGGGAAGGGAAAAAAGGAAAGGAAAGGAAAGGAAAGGAAAAAAAAAGGAAAGGAAAGGAAAAGAAGAGAGAAAGAGAGAGAAAGAAGAAAAGGTGGGAAAAAATACAAAGAAAGAAGAGTAGAATGGCTATTGAGAATTTGATCAATACAAAAGGTAATAAAGGAAGGGAAACAGAAAACAGAAAGAGAAATCTAAAATCCGATCATAAAAATAAACCAAAATATTACAGGATTCATAATAAATGAAAAATGGAAACAGAGAATATCATAGCAGACTGAAAAAAACAATAACACTGCATTGCTTACTAGATATATCTAAACCCAATATAACTAACCCAAACAGAATGATTAAAAATAAAATAATTGAAAAATATCAGAAAAATACAAGTTAACACAGAAGGAAGACACAGGAATTAAGGAACGATAGTGATACTAGAAATCAAAATAAAGCTGGTATATCTATACTTTTTGGAATCATAAAGCATACATAGCAACACGTCAACATTTGATCAAGCTGATTGTTATCTTGTTTTATTGCTCTCTATAATTTTCTATATGGTAGTATTATTTCCTGATACAAATACTTTTCAAAAGAAAGCACATTTGATCAAGGAAGGCAGGTGTTTTACAATAAATTTCCAGCTATGCCACTGATTTTGCAACCTCTATAGCCTTCAAGTAGCACCTCTAGAAAATGACAATTTTGGATTTTCAATGGTTGATGCACCTGCTGCATCAGGATAATTGTCACATGTTAAAAATGTTTCCTGGATGATACTCTTCAGGTGAGGCCTAGATTGGAAATGGACACGGCGTCTGTTTTTAAAAGCTTACCTGTCACCACCAAGAAAGATACCTGGATTTGGAGACCACTGACTGATTAGCTCTCATTTCAAAAGAAACTTTGGCTGTGATTTTTCATAATCCTGGAAACAAACTATTAATAATCTTTACTCTTCCTTTTATAGGGAAAAGATCTAAAAAGTAAACCAAATTACAGGCTAAAATTCTTGGGATTTACATGTATTAGCAATAAAAGCAGAGCAAAATAATTATTTGTTGTAAACAATACTTTAAAAGCTTTCACATTTAGTGGCAGAGGTATTTAATCCAAAGTTGATAAGAGTTCAGAGAATCCACAGAATCCCCTCAGCTGTGTGCAATTGTGTGTGTCTGTATGCATTTTCAGGAGGACAAGGTCATTTGCTTTAATCTAGATGATTATGCAAGTTTGTAATTCTAAATAGATTAGGAACAACTGACTTAAGAAAATGAACAAAAGAAACTAAAAATTCTAGAAAGAACCTCTTCCAAACCTTGTGGCATTACAGTATTGTGTTACACGACATGACAAGAGGTTGCTCTGTATGTAGGACTGAGATCAGCGCTCACTCAATAATTGGCAGCAACAGGATCGAGGAGAGGTAATTTATAATGAAATGCCCTGAGACCTCTGAAGTGGTGTGAATGGAAGAGGGGGTCCTTATGATGTGGCCTTTAAGCAAGCATTGTGTAGAAAAGGATTGTAGACTAGAAGACTATTGTAGGAGGCTGAAAACTAGGTTCCAGACTTGTCTTTCCCCATAATGAGAAGTGTCCTTAGGCAAGGTGTTTGGCCTCTCTTCATGAGCCAAATGAGAGGATCATGGTAGGTGACGTAAAGATTCCTTCTTGTTCTAGATTCCATAATTCTACCAGAAGCAGTGCTCTCCCCTCCAAAACAGAAGATAAGCCAACATCTCACCCCGAATACAAATCTAAACAAAATCCAGAAAATCCAATGATGGATTCGAGATGGAAAAATCAGTTTTAGAAGAAAAAAGGATGAACTTTGCTAATCCAATAATCCATACATTAGTTCCATGAAAAACTAGCACAATACACTAGATTCCCCTGAGTTCATAATTGAGTTTCAGCAAGCAGATAAAGGCCATTAGAATGACTGAAAGCAGAGGCTGTTATTCTGTATTCAAGGTGTTCTCATTTCTCTTGAAAGTTCAAAATCAACAAATTAGATAAGCTTGGGCAGACTGCAACTCACTGGCAGTCAGCCCAAACCACCATTTGTCCCAGAAGTCCAAGAGTCAAGACATAATCATATGAAGTTGATGCCCACCCACCAGATCCCTGGAGTTGTGACTCCATTAGTCTTTAGCTGACCCCAGCTATTAGTATTTACTATTTCCAAAGTCCATCTGTTTAATCCCATGGTTTCCAAATTGTGTGCTGAGGCACCATGGAATACTGCAGTAAATTCACAGAGCCCATGGATATTTTACATTTTTAAGGGTAGCACACAGCCACATTTCTCAAATATCCCATGAACTAATAGCAAGGTAGTTCTTGGTTTCAACATTAGGTCTTGCTACATTCCTTTCAATAGCATTGTACCTCTGCGAAGGTAGGCTTGATGATAAAAACCAAGTAACACAAAAAATTATTTGTGGAATAAGAAATGGAGGAAGCATTATCCAGTCTGATTCTAACGTTTTAGAAGCTGTGAGATACTGAATTGTTACGCACATCCCATTAGTAAGTAATTGTGGCTATTTCAAAATAAAAATATGATTTTGCCTTTCAGCTTCTTTGTATTTTTTTTTCCAAATGTTATGCTAAGGAAATAAACACCAAGTTGTTTGGACCTTCCTATTTAATAAACAGAACAGTTAGATATTTCGTTTGGCCTGAGGTATTAAAAAAATCACAGAGACACCAAGATTCATGAGAATGTTTGGGGACCACTGATTTAGTCTTGAGAGTGGTCCAAAACAGGATTGAAAACAAGCCATACATTCTAGGTTGTAGGACATACATTTGTTCTTGTATTATATAATAGGAGGAGGAGAACGAGGAGACAAGGAGGAGGGCAAGAAGGGATAAGAATAAGAGGAAGAAGGAGGAGGATGAGGAATAGCAGTACTGATAATAATTGTCATTAACTGAGCACTTACTAAGTGCCAGACTTTGTGCTAAGTACTTTATCTAACTTAATCTCTTTCAATCCCATGACTATTTATTTAGCTTGTATGCTATTATATGTATTGAAATCCTCTGCTTTGGTTAGTAAACAGCTTTTACTCCAGTCCCTCAAAGACTCTTCCTCTCCTCTGGCAGTCTTCACTCTTTCCCAGGTACTCCCTGGACTAGCTCAAAATACAGCAACCAATGCAGCCCAGAGGGACCTCCAGGACCCTGATGCAGCCCATGACTGGCACCCACTCTGACTGATCAGCGCCTGAGTCTTCCAACTGTTACATATTCAGCATTCACTTGTGTTGAGTCCTCACAGCAACACTGTGAGGAAGGCACTTCTATCCCCAGATGTAGATGTCAATCTTGAATCCAATTCTATGTGACTCCCAAGTCCATGTTCTTCACCCACATGTGTAGGTAAGTAGGTAATTAAGCTCAATCTATTTAGAATTGTCCCATGATTTCAATGCATGCCTCACCCAGTGGGCCTAGAGACCAGTGCCTGGAATCCCTCGGACCTGCAACTGATTTATGTTTTGATTTGAGGACCAATCTTAAACTTGAGGGGCTCTTTCCTCTGAAGTTTTTAATTAGCTGACATCAACTTTTTAACTTGTAAGCACACTATTATTCTATAGAATTTTAAAAATCCACCAAATTATTTATTCTGCAAGACCAAATGACAGTAGTTCAAATCCCGTAGCCTCTTTCTTTTCAACAGTCAATGGAATCATATTAGCAGCAGGCTTTGTCTTCAGTGGCTGCTCCCATAATCTGTCATATATTTATTATGTGTTGCTGGGGGAATGGCCTTTTCCTAACCCCATGGCACCCACTGTCTCAGGACACTTTCAATGTTACCAGAAGGAACCTGGTAAATTTGTTTTCTTTTTTAACTTCTGATTTCACATAAGATATAGCTTCTCCAGAAGACTTCATATCTACGGACAGCAAATCACATCTAGAATTGCCTCTTCTTGCAGAATGAGAACTGTATCCCCATCTCATTCAGATTGGTGGGACAAAGAGTTGTCAGCCTCAATTTCTATCTTAAATAAAGAGAAGAGGAAATCTCCTCCTCAACCATGAAGTTCTTTGTCTTTTAACTATAGGATAAGGTTTCCTCCCTCTCTGATTCTATAATTTCATCAGAATGGCCCATGAGTGCTCTTGTTGAGTAATCCCATGAGATCATTGCTATTATTATTATTATATTCTGAGACGAAGTCTCACTCTATCACCAGGTTGAAATACAGTGGTGTGATCTCGGCTCACTGCAACCTCCACCTCCTAGGTTCAAGCCATTCTCCTGCCTCAGCCTCCCAAGTAGCTGCAACTACAGGCACACACCACCACGCCTGACTTTTTTTTTTTTTTTTTTTGTATGCTAGTGGAGACAGGGTTTCACCATGTTGACCAGGATGGTCTCCATCTCCTGACCTCCTGATCCACCTGCCATGGCCTCCCAAAGTGCTGGGATTACAGACGTGAGCCACTGCACCCAGTCATGAGATTATTAATGGAACAAAAGCAGCCATCACCTCTCATTCTCAGGGGAAGGTCTTCGCTGTTGCATTTGTACTTGTTCTTACCTGTCCTGAAACCACTCTTCCACACTAATAACATGAATCAGGTTTATTCAGTAAAACTGAAGTGATTACAAAAATGATCACAGTATAACAGCATCCGGCTTGATTTTGTGTGAATAAGCTACTACCTGAAAATAAAATGCCCTTCACTTTTCCAGGCACTATTAAGTAAATTTCCTCTTTCAGTGCTCTAATCAGCAACCTAGAAAAACATATTCATCTCCTATGGGTAATGATTTGCTCCCACCGAATAGTTTAATTACTCCAGCTCACCAAAGGTTCAGGTCCACTGTAATTAGGATACCATAAACTTCAACTGGGTATAACAAGGACAGTCATTTTTGTCTTTACTCTGCCCTATTTTTACAAGTCTGGAAAGTAAGTTTTCAAAACTCTAAGAACCAGATATTCAGACAGAAGAAAACTGCTTAATGTAATCAGAAAAGCCTCCATGGAGATAATTGGAAGGCAGTTTTTTTGTTTGATATAAAATTTAGTGTCTAAAGCTAGGAATGAACTGATACCTTCATTTAGGTAAAGTACAACATAAGTACAAATTAGGATTAGAATAAAATAAACATTCAGATCATCAGTTTTAGAGCTAACAGGCACGAAGCTCCAGCTTCCTCGGTTTAAAGTTAAAATAAATTAAGGTTGGTGAAAGTTCTCAACCAAAGTCACATAGCTAGTTAATGGCAAAGCCAAATTAGAACCCAAGCCTCTCACATCTCAGTTTCTCATTGTTTCTCATACACTGTAAGGCTTTACTAATCATCTAAAAAAAAAAGAGCTATGCTTTTTCTTTGTAATTTTACCCTTTCTATATTCCCTTTTAATATAAATGCAACCATCCAGTTTCACTCAAAACTAATTTTCTATGTGCAAGATATTCTGTAAGACACTAACAAGGGGCTGTAAAGTTGACATAGATTTGTCTTCTGCCCTCAAGGAACATATAATCTAACAGGAATCTAATAGTATGATCCTATTTGGGCAAAATAGATATCCAAGTTTATTCCACATAAGTATCTACATTTTTTGGCAAGTTTTTCAAACAGAAATTGATCCTTTTTAGGATTTGACAGCTTTCAGCAGTCTATAATAATTCCTGATATGTAACATTATTTTTGGACAGATCTTGTGCTTAGACCTACGTGGTGTTCTTTTCCCTTGCAAATTGAGAAGTCAATTTACAGGAGCCACACCTGAATGAATTCCTAATGACCTATTTTAACTATTGTGAATTTACCTTAAGTAGTGTGATTAACCTCTCCTAGAGAAGTTCTTTTTCTAAATATAGAGCAGTTAGTTTAAGGAGAAGCCCCTTTGGATACTGAAGTTCTCCCTGAGTCGGAAGGATAGAATGAAGAGGATGCATAGAAGTCACCTAAAGAAACTCTACAGAAATAGACCCCATCATTTTAATGGGCTCTGGAATAATTCTATATTCTACCTGCAATGGAACGGGGTTTGTAGGTAAAGATGGGAAATTAAGAGCTCCCGCTGATAATGAAGACCTCTACCCATCTTTTTTGTTCTCATTTATGGATAGAAACCATATCAGAAAGAAGACAGACAAAATCATCATAAGTCAAAGAAGGAATATGTGTGTTTTTAATTCCATTGTTAACTCATTTAAAATTCATTAGGAGTAGGAATCCAATGTCTTACACAATGTATAATACAGTAAGTGCCCTATGTCTACTAGGAATCAAAGAGTAACAGAAGTAATTAAGGACAATGATATTTATGCTGACCCCTTCATAGGAGAATATTTAGATATTGAAGTTTAAGAAGGTGACTATAAAGACCATACAATGTCAGCAGTTCTTTCAAAATCACGTAGGCTGAGAGTATGAGGATGTTCAGGATGGAGCTCAGCCTTCTTACTTGTGACCTTTGGATGACATGTCAAGACATGATTGTGCCATTTGGGACTTTACTCTGCCATATATATATATATATATATATATATATATTTTTTTTTTTTTTTTTTTTTTTTTTTTGGAAATGGAGTCTCGTTCTGTCGCCCAGGCTAGAGTGCAGTGGCCGGATCTCAGCTCACTGCAAGCTCGGCCTCCCGGGTTCACGCCATTCTCCTGCCTCAGCCTCCCGAGTAGCTGAGACTACAGGGGCCCGCCACCTCGCCCGGCTAGTTTTTTGTATTTTTTTTAGTAGAGATGGTGTTTCACCATGTTAGCCAGGATGATCTCGATGGCCTGACCTCGTGATCTGCCCGTCTCGGCCTCCCAAAGTGCTGGGATTACAGGCTTGAGCCACCGCACCCAGCCTGCTGTGCCCTATTTTTACAAGTCCAACAACTCTCAGACTCCATGTGTGGCCTGAAAACATCTGGCACAAAATTGCAACTCCTCTGGACCATATTGTCTAATGTTGGGTGGCACAGTCAGTGTCTCAAATTAGGCCAGGACTGACATCATAATGGTGCTTTATTTTCTGTGTAACCAACTCAGTTCAGCTGTTTTTCTTTTCCACCTAGATTTCTCATGTCAGGAAAGCCTCTGGAGAAGCGAGTCCCATCTTGCTCATACAAAGTAGTAGACTGGAGTCAGACATTCAATCATGTGGTACACATTCACTGAGCACCTACAATTGGCAGGTGCAGTGCAGGGCACTGAGGAAGCAGGATAAAAGACCCATCCAGCTCTTCTGGCACTCAGTAGTTTGCAATGATCCCACATGCAGGATTCCAGGACAGATCTTGTTCCAAATATTCGGTTCCATTGTCAGATGTGTCCTGACTTTTAATTCATAGAATAGCATCACTACATAATTCTTAAAGCACTGGTAAATTCGGAGCTGCTGAGATTTCAGCATGTGGCATATAGGACATAGAAAACTGAAGTAGGGAGGAATCCTGGTACCTTTAAAGATAAGGTGGCATGGAATTCAAAGGCCTGGGCAATAAAAGGCAACTATGAGTCATGCGATTTCAGATGACATTAACTAAACTCCTTTACCCCTGTTGGACTAAATAACTTAAGAAACAGATAATAGGCCCCTCTCATAGTACAACTCCAGGGATGCTGTTCATACCATAGTCTAAATCAATGATACGTTCAAAGTTGTGCCCTGCACAGCATGTATGGGTCCTTTGTGACAGCTCCGCACAAATGTAAATAATGATATGAACTATCAGCCACCTTTGGACCAATACCCTTTCCTTGCTACATCTAATGTTCATTAAGCTTTTCTCACTATCCCAGCATCACTACCCAATATCACTCAGTATGATGTAGGATATAAGGATCCTTATTTATCTTGCCTTATATCATAGGACCAAGATGCTTTTAATGAGAAATCCCAGCACTATCGGAGCATTGCTATGTGCCAGACACTTTCCTAAGTGCTTCATTTTTATTAATCCTCAAAACAACACCATAAGATAATTACTTTAATATCTCCATTTTAAAAGAGGAGATTTGCCTAAGGTGACATAGCTAGTGAGCAAAGCCTGAACTCAAAACCAAGTCACCCTGATCCAAAGTCTGGCTTCAAAACCCCTACCCTATACTGCCTCCTGTTTCTTATCCATTCCGTGATTTGGTCATTAGTAAATATTAATTGTGTGTCTACTATGCACCAGGTACAGCTCTTCAGTGAATAAGGCCGAAGTCTCTGTCCTTCAAGATATTACATTAAACAGAAAAGACAAACAATAAACCAGAAAAATAAATACCTTTTAAAAGGATAATTTCAAATAGTGGTAAGCTCTGTGAACATAACAAAATGAGATGATAAAATCCCAAGGGACTGGCACGGCATAAAACATATTTCACAAAGGTATTCAGCAAAGGACGATTGAGAGCTCAGTGAAAAGAAGGGGCCAGGCATGCACAAATCTAGAAGAAAATATTTCAAAATCTCAAAGGTCATGGGGCAGGAACAACATTGGCGTGTTTGAGAAAAAGCAAGAAGGTCATGTGGTCAGAGCATGTGAGCAAAAGAAAGGGTAGAAAAAGGTGAGGTAAGCAAGATAGTCAGGAACAGATAGTGAGGGTGTCTTAGGTCCTGGGAGAGTATTTGGATTTTTTTTCTAAATACAATGGGAAGTTAATGGAAAGGTTTAAGCAGGAGATTTATATGATCTGACATTAAATATATCTGGTCTCTGTATGAAATGAGTTACATAGGTAGACAAGCAGGGTAACAGGGAATCAATTAGGAGAAGGAGACTCTTGTAGTCAAAGTAAGAGAGAATGAGGATTTGATTCAGGACATAATGTGGAGGGGATAAGAAATAGCCCGACTCCAGTAGCCTAACTGTCAAAAGTTGGAGATGGATTGGATGTGGAAGGTGAGGGTAAAAGAGGAACTAATCTCCTGGGTTTTGCCCTGAGCAATTAGACGGAGGTGGTGCCTTTTGTTAAGTCACAGAAGAGTGAGGAAATCTCAGGTTTGGATAGATGTTTGGGAAAGCAATAATTTTTGATCATATTGATTTTGAGATACCTTTCAGACATTCAAGTGGCAATGCTGAACGGATACCTGGAATTCAGAGGGCCACCAAGGGCTACAGATTTAAATTTCAGAGTTGTCAATGTAGAGATTTGGAAGTCATAAAAGTTGAGATTTAAATTTGGGTGATATTAATGCATTCAGAAACATAGGACTAGATGAATTCCTTTAGGGCTATACCAAAGACAATGTTGAAATAGACAAGATGATTAGGGATAAGGCCCTGAAGAGTGCCAAATTTGAGAAAAAGAGCCAAGGGACAGAAGAGATACAACCAGTGGACAGGAGAAAAACAGTTGTGATGCCCTTGATAGTCATTTTTCTTACCTTTAAAATAGAAGAAAAAATACCAGCCACAACTACCACCCTGAGAGAACTACAAGGTCACATGACACACTGTGGGGTCAAGAAAGGGAGTGTAACTTAAGAAAGCGGAATATATTTAGAGAATAACTTTTTTAAAAAATTAAGCTCATCTCTGCCATGTACTAAATCAATGAATTGAGGAAAGTCACTTTTCTTCTTATTTGCAGTTTATGTCTATAAAATAACACTGTCCTCATAGCACTTTTTTTCTGCAAACCAAATGACGTAAGATGTGCTAAGCACTTAGGTTGACTAGCTTATAGTAGGTACTTAAAACACAGTGCTCAGCGATGCCTTGTTGGCATCATGGTCTAGTAGAAAGAATCTGAACTTTAGCCTCAAATAGACTCTTGGCTCTGCCAATCCACTGGTATTGTGACCTTTGCAACATTATTGACTCTCCCTGCATCTATTTATTTACTTATCTATAAAATAGGGAAAATAATAACTACCGCTTGGTGGTACAGTGAGGATTCAAATGACAAATACAAAGTTCCTAGA
Organism: Chlorocebus sabaeus; assembly: GCF_047675955.1. Lineage (NCBI taxonomy): Eukaryota > Metazoa > Chordata > Mammalia > Primates > Cercopithecidae > Chlorocebus > Chlorocebus sabaeus. Next base: position 48,738,320 of record NC_132923.1, on the reverse strand, counting down.
AAACAGAAACCATTTAATAATATATACCTTTTATTGTATTTATAACCATTATTGCCTAAGCAGCATAGCTAGAGCATGGAAGAGTTCAGAGCTCAGGTACCAAATTCCAGTGTTTGGACTCTACATTCCTTGCTCTTCCCACCAGATCTTGTCACTCAATAGCACTCTCAAAGCATCATGTTTCTCATCTTTAATGAAATTAATAATACTTTCTTTGAGTTCCAGTGTTCTGTCTTCTCCCCTACCATAAGTCCACAATCATGAACATCTATGATCTAATGGTTTTACAATGCCTTGGTGCTCAGAATAGCTGCCCTGGGAGGAAAACAACAACCTCTCAGCTTCTCCACCAGGATTGTAAATGTGAATAGCAAAATTCTTTTCTTTGAGATCCCTGAATAGCTAGCTAGCAGGAATGAAGAGAAGACTGAATTCCATATTTACCCATGATGAGTTTGTGCTTTCATATGCACCCAACATGTATTTTAGGATTAAAAAAATAGGAGCCCTCAGATGTGAAATTATTTGCATATTTGTCCCATCTCTGTTTTGGCATTAAAAATTGGTGAGGAAAGAATGGTTACTAAGAATAAATATTATAATTACCTTTAGTAAAAATTCTTTGAGATCCTCAGATGAAAGATGTTTATAGGATAGGCTATGATTCTTCCATGATTAGCTACATCCTATTCTAACAGTACTTAGTAAAGTGTGTGAATAACATTACTAACCATGGATATTGTATTTTATATTTACATTTTCAGAGTTTTATTGCTATGTGAATATTATTCAAATAGTTTTCTCTAGCCAAGTTCTGTGTGTTTACTTTGAATAACAGACCTTCACTTGAAACAAATACTATTAAAATGGCTCCCACACAAGGAAATAAAAAGAATTGAGATGAAGTTGACTGGTTATACACACATACAGTGAGCATGAAATGAAACATGAGGAAGAAATATGAAGCTTTTGAAGGAGATAAACCAGAGTTTGAGTGGTATATGTAATAAGGTGAGGAATCAGAAACAAATTCTCTATGAATTAAACTAGGCTACATTTATGTTCTTACTGGAGCCTAAATTTACCTGGTAGGCACTATGAATGATTCCAAAAGATGTAATTTTCACCCTCAAGGTGTTTATAGGCTAGCCTACAAAGCTAACACACACACACACACACCCCTCACAAAGCAATGTAGGAAAATGGCACAAATAATATAGAAAATAAAAGTTAGCTTAATGTTACCTTTGTAATGGAGACCAGAAAGCAATCTACCTATATGAATGTCTACACAAATACTTGAATTGAGTGTGTGTGAGGACATTTGATGGATTTATTCTTTCAAACTAACATCCAGGTCTTTGGGAAGTTTTGCCGCCTGTGTGAAGCATCCTGATCAATGTAAGGTCATCACTCTACCTACCAGCCTCTTTGTCCTGTTGTCCTGATGTGATGCACTAAGTAGTGGACAAGCTTTCAAGGATCCCTGCTGCTCAGACAAGCCAATTGAATAGGCCACAGCAGATTTGCTGCAGGAAATGCTGGAGTCTCTTTAGGTTCATGTATATATCACCAAGTAACCTAAGAGGAAGATGTTCCTTTGGAAATCCCAATATCCTAGAGGAACTATCAAAATATTAGAATCAATAGTTTGACAGCCAATTAATGTGACTGCCAAGGTCTCCTGAAGGGGAGTGATGGGGCAATGCATCAAATTATCAGGAAGGTGAGGCAGCTGACAACACAGCTGAGATGGGAAAGGAAGGGCTCTGGGTCTGTGCAAGAAAAGCCAGGTGGACCTGTGTTCTCCATACCACACTGACAGCAGGACTGAGAATGACCAGTCTCTTTCCAGTCTTCAATGGAAAGTCTTGCACAGGTGCTCCCATCAATTTTGGAATGTTTCATATTAGAGCTCCTCCTTAGAGAAAACATCAGTTTCCTGCACCATGGCCCTTGGAGATACTATCCCCTTTCTCTCCATCATAGTTTTGTGCAATCACCAATGTTCAGTCCTAGTCCCAACTCCTCTGTAAAACTATCTCCTCCTCCTTCTTCTCTGGATTCCAATAACACTCCCTATGCCACATTAAATTCTTACTTAGTATTCAATATTGCAATTTAAATGCTTCCTTGAATTTACCTTATTCTTTTATATAGAATGGTATACTTTTCTAAAACATGTACTGTATTTCATACTTCTGTTTATTTCCTAGCATGATCCTTTGCATTTCATCTTTTAGATTTCTTTATGGCACCTGTTAACTGAACAATGAATAGTTATTGAATTGAGGCTGTCACATATTGAGTCTTTAATGAGTAATGCATATAGTCTTTCACATCAAAACCAGGACTGAGGGCAGCTGTGTCAAGCTTTTCAAGCAGCAGCAATCATGAAATAAGGCAACGCTAAAACCATAGTGGAAGACATTGACAAACATCTTTGGGTGTCTTCTAAGTACCCAGTAAAAGCTAGGCATGGGGGATAAAATGTACTATAACCTCTTTACTCCAAAACACTAGGTTCTTGGAGGTACTATGATTTTGATTTCCAAAGTCAATATATGTGTGTCCTCATATAGTCTCTGAAATGTATTAAAATATATGATTACAAATTAGCCGTAAATACACACACTGAAACTACTCTGGGTACTTCCACAAAACCAGAGCAATATCACCTGGCCACCCACACTGGTAAATTGCCTCAGATGATTCTGTACATGTGTAGACGCTCTACGCCTGAGACTTTACCATTTCAAAGGAACAAATGAAAACTGATCGGCACCAAAGATAGCCCCGTCCTTTCTGTTGGCCCTGTTCGTTGACTGTTGATGTACTACAATGAAGACACATATTTGGCTTGTGAGCTTTAATTGTTATCTAAGACCAAAAAGAAAGTTTTTAATTCACAAAATTTTCCATTTTATTCATACATCAGACAAAATTTGCCCAGTTAGAAATTTTGTTCAAAAGAAATGTAGTTTTGTTGAACTTTTTACAACTTTTAGAAAAATCTGAGTCAAGTTGTGGGCGCCCCTTGGATAATTCTTGAGTGAATGCATCCCCTCATGACTAGGAATTTGCAAGAGATGCATACTTTCATTCAGAAACCACCCAACATCTGATGGTTTCTTTTGATTTGTCTTTAACCAGGAAAAAAAATCTTCTTGAGCAACTTGATACATTCGGGTTAAAACTCAAAGAAACACTTGGGATGCAAATGCGTTCTGTTTTAGCCCAACTAAAGATTTCACAAACTCCTTGCAAATTGGTTCTGTGCTCATACTCTGGTATCTCCTGTATCTCTGTGATAAACTCAGCCCAATGAATCAAGTGCTACACACATACGAAATGGCATGTAAAAGATAACAGGGAGATATAACTACCTAAATAATTTTGTTTACAATTTAGTCCTACCATTTATAGAAAAATATAAAAGACACTACATTTCTAGGAAGAAACAGCTGAACAATAGATTAGCCATTCTTCCTCTGGAATAATTCATTGTCTACAAGCTAATACTTTTCTGGACCCGGGTAGGTGTATTCCGTAGAAACCCATGATATGCCCTCATATACTAGCATGCTACTCAGGGAATTATTTCTTAATCTGAGTGGCTTGTAACATATAAAATGAAAATTAGAGCTAGGTGTCAAAGGGCAGAGCTAAGTGATTAAACTAAGTTCCTTTTGAAGGCAGACATGAGGAATTCCAGACTTTGTCCAACTCTGCTTTTCCTGGAAGGTGTACAACCCATTTAAGACACATTTTTGTTCCTTTTGGTTTTATTCTGTAATTATTTATGTATTGTGTCAGGTCCTCTGCTAGGTATAGGAGATATAATGATGAATAAGACATGAGCCTATCTTTGAGATAAAGCTACAACTGGCCATGGATACACAACAAAGCTTATATGGTCAGCTTCAGTCTGTTTTTCAGGCTCAGGAGCTCTGTCCACAGGCTGGGATCATGAATCCCCCTCCAGGCTCAGACCTACTACTTCCACCCTTTTTTGTTCTCAGGATCAATCCTGAACAGACCCAAAGTGACTGAATACTCTCTGGTTGGTAATCAATCCTCCTGGGCCAGAGCAACCACTTGCTTTCCAAGTATTCACAAATGCCAATGACTAGACTTATCTCTTTACATTGTTTGCTTAAATCCTCACTACAAACCAACAGTTTTATTAAGCCCATTTTAGAGAATCAGAAACTGAGAGTCTGAGAGGTTACATTATCTTTCTCCAAGTCACACAGTTAAGCGAATGACAGAGGTGGACTTGAGCCTAGATGTGTACATGACTATTTTTCCAGGAACTCCAGGCCTGTCTCTAAACCCCAGATGGGTTCAGTAGCTTACTCTCAGTTCTCACTGATGCTCACCCTCTCCCTTCCTACTGCCTCACCTTCCAAGAATCAGTATTCCAGATTCCCAGTGACTGTCAGCCATCTCCTCCACCTCCTGCTATGCATGTGCGTAACAGACTATGCATACATATGTGGCCAAGCCCCTGGGAGGCACTTGGCCTTCCAGAAACCAGCTCCCCAGCTACTGTTCCTGCTAGTGAGGACATGCATTGCCAAATCCCAGCCCCACCTCAAGTGGCCACCTAGCTGTGGTGGGCCAAACATAGTCATACACTTTTGAGGAGACACAGCTTTCAAGGTAACACCAACCTCCTTTCTTCGTTTTGCTGGAAGAATCAATAGTACAGAGGGTAGCTTGCTCTATGCTTACGAAGTGCAAAAAAGGACACAAAGTGGCAACTATAATTTCCCATACACAATTTTTTCTAAGCATAAAGCCAGACTTAAGGTTTTGTAAAGTTTCTGGACCTCTCATAGCATAACATGTACAGCAATACATGTGTTCTATTCACTGTTTTGATTAAAATACAAGTCTACATTTAGAAGCAAAAATAATTGTTTCAATATAATCAGTCCTTTCCTCCCTTGCACTCATTTCCAAAAATTAACCCAAACAACAATACCACACACAAACATAAAACAAATAAATTACCCCATGATCTAAAATAATTCCGACTTGGATTAATGTTCTCACTAATGAAAACTGCTAAATGTCCCTTGTAAGTCTTAGGTAGATCCACCATTTCCTACATCACGTATATGTGAAAAGCTCCTCTTGTTCAAGGATTCTTGAGAGCTTGGTAGACACCAGTCTTTATTATTTCTGTTTAACACGAAAAAACAAATGCCCAGAGAGGTCAAGACGTCTGCAAAGAGACACAGAGTGATGCAATGGAAATCCTGTGTGGAGGTCTCCAGAAGCCTAGTTTCTGAAGCAGTGTTCTATCCACTTGACTGTGCTGTTGCTCATTAAGATGGCACCTCTCATTAAGATAAAGCATAATCATTAAAAATCCTTTAGCTTGCTCACATTAACTACCATTGTGCGTCACAGGTCTAATGCTTCATGAAAGCTCAGAGTGAATTAGACATTTTATTTAAATGCTACTTAACTAAAAGTTAAAAAGTATAATTTTCTATTGCAGCATAAGAACTGGAGAGACTAATTTGGTGTGGTTGTTAAATTTTACAAAGCCTGATTCTCAATTTTCAAAAAATATTATACATTTATTTATTGAAGTGAATGAAACATTTGCTATAAAACTATTCAACGGAAAGTTTTTTAACAAAGCATAATTTACTTTTCATTTACAGAACAATGGAAAGTAGAAAGAAATCTCCTCCAAGGTATTAGAATCATGTACAGTTTCATATTTGACTAAAAAATTATTTCCCCAGCCTGTTTTCTCAACACTAAGGATATGCAGAAAAGTATCACTTGCATTCATCATGAAAATTACAGAAAAATGACTGAAACTACTGAGAACATTATTAAATAAAATATATACTTATTATCTGTCTTTTGGTCTCTGTCTTTTATTCTTGGTTTACAGAACATTGACTCTTTCTTACTAGTCTTCCTACTCAGAAATTAAATTTTACTCTACTCCCCAATGTGGGAAGTCAAAGAACTCCCACAAAACTTCATCTGGGGCATCTGAGGGTGAAATCCACACCGGGGCTGTATCTCCAAGTGTTCTACCGCCTGCCAGGAGTGCACCCTTTAATTTAAGTGTGGCAAATGGGGCAGCGGGAGGCCTTCTCTTCCCCCAGCAGATGGCAAGCCGAGTCAGAGGTTCTTTGTTCCAGGTGCATTGAGTTTCAAAATGAGGATAGGGCCCATTTCTCCTGATCTGATTATGCATGTGCACAGCATTGCAACCCAGGAGGCTAAAGCAATGAATATGTACTTAGATACATTCAATGTGATAATATGTAATTAGGGGAAAAATAAGAAAAAAAAAAATGCCCTTGTTACCACCCAACCATTCATATTCAGACCCAGAGCCAATGAACTGAGCTTGACATAGGCATTTGTCATGATATATTTCAGGAAATACTATCAGAGTCTCCAGTCACCTTGCTCAATGCAAGTATAAATACTTGCAGGCATGTAACAGGAAGTCTTAGAATCAAAGAGGTAACTGATATAACTCAAATTCCGTTTTCTGGCAGGGTACAATAGAGTAAGCATTATCACCATGTGTGTGCATATGTATATGGTTCAAGTTTATCTACATGTGTATGTATGTTTGTGTGTTTCTGTGTGTATGTTTGCATGTTTGTGGAGAACCTGTCCATTTTATGAGGTATAATGATGTCCCCATAGGTCATTGGCAGCCATGGAAGCATGCTGCTGACTTCAGGGAGCATGGGCTTCCACAGCAGACTTGTAGGGTATCAGGTACAGGACCCAAGCAGCAACAGTGGGGTAGTGGTAAGGGAAAACAGGATGGGGCCAGGACCCAGAGAATATAAACACTCACAGGAAACCAGGTAAACTCGTAAGGGAGATCTCAGCAGCAGATGGATGAAGGCTGTCACAGGAGAATGGAGTTCCATTCGATTCTATGCTTCTTAACAAAGGACCAACATTTTATTAGTTGCTGTTTTCACAACCATAGAGTAGGCATACAGTAAATGTTTGCCCTATAAATGAGTGAATAAATAAATGAAAATGAGGCAATGAGCAGAAGCTTAGATAGTTAAAACTAGGAAGATCCAACTGTAGGTAGCAGGGATCCAGGCCACAAGCACTCCCAATCAGAATTTGCTACTAGCAAGATACTGATGAACAGGCATGGGGAGAGAGGCACAAGATAGGAATCATTTACTATAAGTGGAATACACAGAAACAGTTACTAAAAAGAGCAGGAGAGTTTGCATCCTGCAACCAGGATCCACTGTCAGAGGAAACTAGCCACCAGGGTGACACGATGCTAAGACCCTAAGCTGGTAAGAGAAACAGAGGAAAGAGAAAGAGAAGAGAGAATGGCTTTGGAGCTTTTCCTTATTTCATTTACCTATTTATTCAATCACCAACTACATATTTATAGAATACCTGTTCTGTGCTGGGCACTGGAGATACAAAAAGTCTATTTCATTTGGAAGGATATGCATTCACAAGGAGAATATGAATGAGCAGACATTGATATATGTTCTTCGTGGAGCCTGGGAAAGAAGCCCACCCATGGTGGCAGTAGCCTACAGCACAGACCATTGGAGGGTGGGGGGTGGGTGGAAGTGTCCTTCCAGGTGGTGTGCAGATTTCTACCAAATGACCTCTCCCCTTTTATGCACACATCATACCCAGTGCCTCATGAATCAGAAATGTCCCTCCTGCTCAATTGCTACTCCAGGTCCAGAATAGTAGCGAAATAAAGAAGCAGAAGATGATGGTGCAAAGATTTATCTTACTGTGATATTACCACAGAACTTCTCATGGAAGTCCTGACTCTTGGAGATTTTTTTAAAAGACAGGAAAACCATCATTTCTGTAGGTGATCAGATAAATTTTACTACTTAGTATTAAAAATAAAATAATAAATGTATCTTGACAAAAGAATACATTATTCAAAAAGAGAATGTTTGGTGAAGACATGAGGTCTGTTATCTTCAGATACTTGAAGAATTGTCATATGGGAGAGAAACTAATCTTGTTCTATGTTGCCCTCAAGAAACAGAGTTAGGACCACTGGAATGTAAGTTTTGCCTTAATATCTGAATCTATTATCTGCCTTGATATAATAAATAAACTATTAACTCAGAGATATCCATAGAAGAAATGTACTATCATAGGTTGGCTCAAACACACAATGCATGTATGGACCACTGCAAACAAGGAATGAGACAGGCACCTGTTGCATCAAGACCTGTAGAAACTGACTAGTGGCCTTTAGGACTGAGAATTAAAGGGTACAAAGTTCCCACTCAGATCCAAGGATGCTGATCACTGCAGCAGCAATGTGTAACAGGCAATTCTCCTAAATTAGGTAGGTTGATAGTTGTATGTCCTCAAGCGATCAGTCACTGGGAGCAATACTCTAGTCAATAGCAAATGACAGAAAATGAGATGGGATCAGTCCTTAGATGAGCTAGAGGATAACTGGCTGGTATCCTGAACAGTATTCTAGAGGGTAGCCAGAAATGTTCATCAGGACAGAAGGTGGAAGTCCAGGCCTGTGCATTCACCACATTGTCTTAGCTCTAATTTAGGGGTTTCCAGCTGTAGCATGTGGAGTCCTAGTGTTCCAAGAAAGTACATCATGGGAGTCCTGAAGAGGCTTAAAAATTAGAGATTTGGGATCCTCACCCCTCATTTCAAACAGAGCAGCTATCCGGTTATATTTGCAAGATTTCTTCAAAGAACTGTCACCCTCTTTGACTCCAAGAAGAATGCCCAGGACCACACATAGCTGACATTTGAAAATCATAGCTGTAAAGGAGTTTTAAGTCAAGGCACTTCTAAGAAAGAAAATCCAAGGGCCTAATAAAGTTCTCACAGATGCACAACTGGGCCATGATAATATGGGAAAGAGCTTTGGAGATATGCTGCCAAAAGAGGAAGAGTTATCTGCTTTTCTGTCATGCCTATTTGGATGGGTTCACATTACTTTGTTCTTCTCTACCTTTAACTAATGTTGCTTCTTTGTTGACTTTAACTGCAAGGCTCAGTAGGGCCAAGGAGGCACAGGGAAATGGAAACATCACTCTGAAAGTGTTAAGTTCCTGAAGATCATGATTATCATATGTGGCTTAAGCAAAAGGACTTCAAGTTAGAAAGGTAAAAACATTCTGAAAAGCCTATGTGTAATCTAGTCCAGTTCACAAATACATGACAATGTGGACATGAGTGCTAAGGCATAAATTAATACTTGTTTGCCCAAAATGACATTGTATTTGATGTTGTACTCAGGTCCTGGAATCACTGTGGGTACCTAGGCTGCATTTAGGATCTTGGTTACCTGGCATTGGATATTCATGAAATCACACAACATGACATAGTAATATGGAAGCCTTCCATTTATTGGAGGTGTATTGCGTATGATTCGTAATTGGGAAACCAGACACAAGGACCATGGCAGCACAATTATTTCCTGATTTTCCCAGCTGATGGACTGAACACACTGGTGGTATTAGACTTTAATTGCTATGGGAAACCTGGGGGAAGGCAGAGACAGTCTTTTTTAGATAACTTCAAACTTAAGCTGGAAGTCTGTTGTGGAACTTAGGGTATTCAGGCATTGGAACTCATCTACTGTTTTCAAGCCCCACTTCTTTCACTCCCATCTTTAGCCTGCATTTTCCAGGTAGACCTCTCTGATCCAGTGCAATCCAATAAGCACCAGAATAACTTTGTGTTGTCATTAACACAATAAAATCGTATCTCTCATCAATGTACAATTCACTGAGGATGTTTTCACTGATGGGTAGATTTCTAGTTTTAGAAAAAACATATTTTTTTTCATTACAAACTATGTTACCACAGTTTACTAGTCTCAATGTTTTATCACTTCAAACGAAGTTGAAGGAGTCTTATTTTTACTTACATCCCTTTATATGTTCCATTTGTAAAATGTAATATTTTTAAGTATTTCTTCTACACATATTAAACACCACATCAGAAGGTGTAATGATTTTTGTTTCAACCATCAAATATAATTTAAGAAATTCATGAGAACAGTCTATTAAGTTTACCTCAATTTTTTTTTTTTACATATTCTGTCTTCTATTTTGATTTCTTTTTCATTTAGATAATTTTATTTAGTGATTCTTCAAGAGTAAATTTGCTAGCGACAATTTTGTTTTGTTTTGTTTTTTGTTATTCTTAGTTTAAGAATGTATTTGGGAGGTCAAGGCAGATGGATCACTTGAGTCCAGCCTGGCAACATGGTAAAACCGTATCTACTAAAAATACACAAATTAGCTGGGCATAGTGGGGCATGCCTATAATCCCAGCTACTTGGGTGGCTGAGGCACAAGAATTGCTTGAACCCAGGAGACAGAGGTTGCAGTGATTGCACTCCAGCCTGAGTGACAGAGGAAGACTCTGTCTCAAAAGAAAAAAAAAAAAAAGTTATGATTTTCATTCCTTTTCTAAAGAATATTTTTGCTGGATATAAAAAATTTCTTTTCTTCTTTCAGCACTTGAAAGATTCTGTGCCACTTTCTTCTGGACTTTCTGGTTTCAAATGAGAAATTTACCATCATTTGAATTGTTGTTTCCCTATAAGTAATGTGTCATTTCTGCTCTGGCTGCTTTCAAACTTTTTTCTTTGTATTTAATTTTCAAAAGTTTTGTTATAAAGTAACTTACTATGAATTTATTTAGTTTATCCCTTTTAGGGTTTGCTCAGATTCTTGAATATGTAGATTTATATCTTTCAACACATTTAGAAATTTTTTAGGTTTATTCAATTTGTTTTTTCTTTTTTTATTTTTTATTTTTCATGAGGCAGTCATAGTTTTTTTTTTATACTTTAAGTTCTAGGGTACATGTGCATAATGTGCAAGTTTGTTACATATGTACACTTGTGCCATGTTGGTGTGCTGCATCCATCAACTCGTCAGCACCCATCAACTCATCATTTACATCAGGTATAACTCCCAATGCAATCCCTCCCCACTCCCCATGATAGGCCCCGGTGTGTGATGTTCCCCTTCCCGAGTCCAAGTGATCTCATTGTTCAGTTCCCACCTATGAGTGAGAACATGCGGTGTTTGGTTTTCTGTTCTTGCGATAGTTTGCTGAGAATGATAGTTTCCAGCTGCATCCATGTCCCTACAATCAATTTGTTTTTTCAATTCCTCTCTCTCTTCTCACCTCTTTCTAGTCTATTTTCTCCCCATGGCTCAGATTATATAAATTATATTATTCTATCCTCAAGTTCACTGATTCTATCATTTGTCATCTCCACTCTAACACTGAAACCATCCAGTGTGTATTTTATGTTGCTTTTAATGGCTTTTTTAGTTCTATGATTTCCATTTGGGTTTTTTATAACTTCTATTATTTTTCTGAGGTTTTCATTTCTTTCATTTGTTCCAAGGTAATTTGTAATTGCTTGTTGAACCATTTTTATGAGGGCTGCTTTGGAATTCTCCTCAGATAATTCCAACATCTGGTTCACCTTGATGCTTATGTCTATTGATTATTTCTTACTCAAGTGGTGATTTTCTTGGTTCCTGGTATAAGGAATGATTTTTTAAATTGTATCTGGACATTTTGGACATTATAGTAATGGAGTCTGATCCTATTTAATTTTCTTTTTTGTTGATAGTCCCCTTGTTGAGCTCCAATGTGAACACTAGATGGGTGTGTATGTCTAGCTTCCTGCTGGGCCTTGCTGACATTATGCAAAAGTAGAGCGCAGACTCACACTGCCTCATTAAAAATGAGTGGAGTGGAAGTTAAGCTTCCTTTTCAGCCCCAAGGATCCCTTCCTGGTTAATTCACACCACCTCCTTGCCTTCAAGCAGGGTGTAAGCTCAGCTACACTCCCCACTGTGCCCTACTGGCACCAGGGACAGTGAAAGCTTAGGGCTGACTAGACCCACCTTGTACCATCTTGTTTAATCTCATTGATTCCAGGTAGGTGTGGAGCTTCAGGTCCTTGCTAAGGCCTGCTGACACTGGTCTAAGACCATTTAAGTCTCATTGCTGCTGTTGATTCTGCAGGCTAAGCTCTCCACAGGACTTCACTTTGCTGTTTGTTTCCTAGAGTAAAATGTGAGCTCCTTGAAAACAGAGATGTGTTTAGTTCGTTTTTATATACCTATAAACTCACATAGAGTAATAAAAATATTCTTGATAGTTACATGGATAAGTAAAATAATGGATTTAAAAGGTGATGAAATTAGATGAACTTTAAGGGCTCGAAGTCCTGTGGTTCTCTAATCTATGATTCTAATGTGTAACTGTATGGTTCGGTAACATAGAAATTCAGATTTCCCCACATCAGTGAAGGGAAGGAAAGAGCCTAGATAATCTTTTCTATATTCATTTAGCATTTTAAATATAAGACTTAGAATTTTCACTAAAACAGAGTGAATCTCCACTTTCCTGGGTAGAGAATTTGATTTGAACTCTCATAATTTCCACTGGGGGAAGCCTACACTGCCTCTTTCTAAGAAGCAATTTAAGTTTTTCAGAACAAAGAACTCCATACGTCCCTTCCCTTTTCCCCATCTAGATCTACTGGGAGGCCAGAAATCCACAAGTTTATAGCTTTGCTGGCTATTTCCCAGTGATTTGCTTTCAGTTTTAAAGACATGTTATCTGGAGTCATTAAATTAACAACACTCGCCAGTATACCCACCCTGTCATCCATCTGCTTGTTAAATGATACCCTCCTGTATCTGCAGCTTTCATCTGGTTTTCAAAGCTGTTGAACCCAGATCCAAGGTAGCCCACCTTCTGTTCCAAGCTACAATATTAACTCTCAGCTTTCAACTATAACAACTATGCAGTGGCTAGTAGTCCTGCCCATATATTACTTTCCATTATCTGGGGTCTTTGGAGTACATTTAAACCTTGGAGAATAGTAAATGGAGAACATTTTAGGGATCATAATGTGTAGAAAGGTGCTTCTAAAAAAGTATCATGTCACTGTGACTCTCCCTCAACTAACGAGTCTGAACCCTGAGTTTTCTAACCTTTCCCATATGCTAGTTTATTTCTTACAACTTGAAAATCCCCTTCCTTCCTCATCCCTGTGAATAAAAATTAAAATGTTTGTCTATCTTTGGATAATAAGCAAGACCTTGGCATTGCTGAAAGAGAATCAAACTATGATCTTCAATTACAGAGATCTGGTGAGTAAATGGGGCAAAGGGAATACAATTGCATTGCTTTTTAAACATTTTTTTCTTTAAAATGGCTTTTCTTTAAATTTCTTGACCTGACAATCAAGGTCCTCCATTATACACCCACGACCTCACATTTATTCACAAACCACAATTATACACCTCCACTCTAACCACACTCATTTTCATTGTATTCTGAAAGGCCAGTTATCTGTTTTCTAATTTCCGAATCACTGCTCATGAGTCTCCCCTTCCTGAAAAGCCTGCACTGCTCCCTTCTGAATGTCTTCCTTCCTTCAAGACTCAGCTCAAGCTCCAGTTTCTCTATGGATATCCCTGCAATCACTGGCATCTTCAGTCTTCAGTGGTCCCTCATTTGGAACTCCTATAACAGTTATTTTCTGCATCACTCACCTGACACCTAACATTCACTACTTATTATGCTTCTAAATCAGTCCTAATCTTTATTATTCATTCAAATCTCTTGGAGTGTTGTTTAAAAAAAAATTCTTTTATTTCACTGAAGAGACTCTGATTTAGTAGGTTGGTAGGCATAATTCAAAAGAGGGACCCCAAAGACTCCAGTCCCCTGTTTATTTAATCGAATACTAACCTACATACTGCTGAGAAGGGATTTTGTAGATATAATTAAAGTCTCAAGTCAGTGCACCTTAGAATATCTTAAATTATCTGGGTGGGCCTAATGCAATCATAAAACTCCTTTAAAAGCACAGAGTTTTCTCTGACATATGACAGAGGAAGTCAGAGAGATTCCAAAGGCGAGAAGGACTTCATGTGCCTTTGCTGGTTTAAAGGTGGAGGGGCCATATGGAAAAAAAAAAAAAAAGTGGGTGGCCTCCAGCAACAGAATGTAACCCCCACTGACAGACGGCAAGAACTGATTTTTGCCAATAGCATGAATGAGTTTGGAATTGGATTTTCCTACCAGAGCCTTCAGTAAAGAATGTAGCCTTGTGAGACTCTAAACTTGGTCTCATTCTAATTTTGTGAAATCCTAAGCAGAGAACCCAGGCAAGTCCACCTGGACTTCTGACCTTCAGAACTATGAGATAATAAATAGATGTTGCTTTACACTGCTAAGTTAGTGGTAATTTGTTTCACAGCAATAAAAAGCTACTATAATAGGTTTGGGGCGGGGCTCAAGAATCTGTATTTCAACTAGTAGGTAGTCCACAATTCAAGAAATCTCATCTAAAAATTTCATAATTTTTGCTCTCCTGTCCAATAATCTAGGGTCACAACTAGTTTTCCACTTGGGAAGATAATGTATTTGTCCCTTTAATTTGTAATTAATTTCACCTCACATTGAGAGTTCCTGTCTCAGGATTTTCCAAAGTCTTTTCACTTTATAAATCTCCCTGCTAGTTACATAAAATAGTTACAGCCAAAATGTAATACCTGAGGCCTGTATTTAGACAAGTCCTCATACATGGAAAAGACAAAGAAAATGTTGTGAGTCCAAGAATGATGCTTTCTGCATGGGCCATTAATATATTTGTAGTTGTGCCTTGACCACACAGGAGTGCACAGGAGTCCTTGAGTCTATTAGTCAGGATTCAATTGGAAATCTTGACACGGATACCCTAAAATTGGAGTTATAAGTGTCATGCATTATACTGGTTTCTCAGCATGACCAGTCACTCCAGGTGTTAACAGAACATTTGCCAGATAATCTGCAGTAGCAGGTAGCCTTCCTTGCAGTCTTGAGGAAAAGTGAGGCAGTGAAGAGCAGGACTTGAGATTCCTGAATATTTTGAAATTCTATCATCATTGAAGTTATCTCAACTTTCTCAATGGAGGCAGTTGAACAAATCTTTCCACAAAAAGAGAATCATCAAATATTAGTGATAGAAAGGAAGTTGAAACTCATCTAGTTCAAGCTCTCACTACAAACTCTGCTTAACTATTTCCAGTGACAGGGAGCTCTCCACCTCACAGTTTAGCCTGCTTATGTCTGAACAGCTCTGTTTAGAGAGCACTTCTTCAGGCTCAGCTGTAATCTGCCACCCTGTATCTTCCTCCTGCCTGCTTTAGGGAGACTTCTGCAGCCAGGCCAACATATAAAGACCACCATTATACCCTGCTCCCACGCTTCGTGTGTTTTTAAGGAAATATCCCCATGCTCTCCAACATTTTCTTGTTGGATATCATTCCCATACCATTCCACAAGTCTGGTCTCTCAGAAAATCAACCATATCAGAAGGAGTATGGAGACAGCCTACAGAAAGCAGAGTATTTACAAAAGCAAGAGATGATAATGAAGTAACAAACAAAAATAGATAGACAAAAAGAGAAACTGACACACCAAGGCCAAATAGTGAGTGCCCAGTCCTTTATAGCTCTGAAGTTCCAAGAGAATAGACAGGATTTGAAGTAGCATATTTAAGAGCATCGCTTCCTTAAAAAATAATTTCCTATCATCACTCCACTATTTTATAGACCCTACAGCATTCACATCCCTATTTCTGCCAGAATCATAAAGCAGCTGCAGTCACAAGCCCTAATGGAGTCTCTAACCTGAGCTGGAGAACAAAGAAGATTTTAAAGACAAAAAGAATAGATTGCAGAGAAGGAAAAGCAGCCAGCAGTTCCCACTCGGCCAGATAATATAACCTAGTCTCTGTCTTATCTGTCAATATCTATAAGCTTGAAAAGCCAAATATGTACAGTGCTTATGTGTCTAGACAGACAGACAGCTCTAGACAAATCATGGAGCTGAATTTTTATGCTTTGGAAATATTTTAAACAAAGGTACTGCTGTGGAGGTCTTACAGTGCACATGCCCCTAGCTCAAATGCAGCAGGAATCCAAGCAAGAATTTTCAGGTTCTGATGGAAGGGGAAAGATCTGACTTAACAAAAAAGTTTCTTTCCTGTCTCCTCCTCCCCTCCCAGCAGCCCAGGACAACACCTGTCTCATCAGCAGGGGCACTCGGAAGGGATGGGCCTCAAGGCACCTCGGTCCCAAGATTCTCCATGCCTCATCCTTCATCCACGCTGCTCGTAATGTGCCATCACTGGCACAGTTACACCTGAACACTCTGGTGCTGCCAAACACCTGGCTTGATTTTCCACTGTCCAAATGAAAAATAAGCATAATCTGCTTTTTGAGGATACAGCAAATGAGGGAGTTCATGACAAATTGTGTTGGTTTATGCAGAATAGTGATAATAAGATACAAATGAGAATTTTTTGCTTAATGAATAATACTAATCACGTTTCAACAAATGCTGTGCCCTTCTAATTAGAGAGACTGCATAAAATCAGCTTAATTTATTTGTGACTAGTTATACAGAGTTTAAATATTTACTAGAGATTTACTCAAATGTTTGAAAGGATTTTTAACATTTCCTATGGTAGAAATGGCCTGCCTAGTTCTGTGGAATGTGGTGACAGTTCTAACTTGTGGGAGTGCTCTGATTTTGCAGTGTGTGATGAAAATCCTGGTTTCAAAACGAAGAAGAAAGGGTATTATTGATTTACATACGAATTCTCCAACTGTTACTCATTTTCCTGATTCCAGCTTCCAGCTTCCAAAGTTGGTCCTCCAACATTCATCACTGTAGTACACTAGAGGGGATCTGCATCTTTTTCAATAAATTATAGGAACCATGACTAATTACAGTGATATTAACTATGCAAAGTATTGTATAACTTAAAATGGATACGTTCATCATTTCAAATTATGCCTTTGACTTTTGATGGTCTAATACAGAAATACTCTTTTTGTAATAAATGTGTTCTAAGAATCTCCTTACAATTCTAGTTCTTGCTTGTGAATATACTGACCTACTAAATAAAACCCTCCTGAGCCTCTTCAATGACCCAGAGCAATTATAGGAAGAGCTCGCACAGCACCTTGAGAAAATAAGAAGCAGGGAGACATATATGTGTTATGCCTCCAAAGCATCGAATTGGATATAAGAGGTCTAGTCCTAAGAAATTTTGTTGAAATGTTTTATCATTTGTAGTTTTCAACAACATTTTGACCATAAATTGGTTTTATTTGATCCTAAAGTCAACTCTGGGGGTTTTAGATGTCCGTGTCCTAATCTTCTGGAGGACAATACTGAGGCATCAAGAGGTTAAGTGATCTGTCCCAGGCCACAGGGCTAATTAGTGACACTGGGGATGAGAACCCACACTCGCTTCTATCTAGTCCATGTTATAGTTTTTACACCATTTGAACCGATATTTCAGTTATTCATTAAAGAATACAGAAAACTTGCAAAATTCACTCTTTACTCAAGCAATAGGATTTGTTCCATCATTCATTCACCCATTCATTAGTCAATCTATAATCATTTATTGAACTCCTTCTCTGTGCCAGGCACTGCATTAGATACTACAGATAGAAAGATGAAGACAACAAGTTTTACCTTACAGAGCCCTCCCTCTGGTGGGGAAGATTGACATGTAGCCAGGGAATTATTAAACATCATGAGAAGAGTTATAAGGTCTGAATAAAGTGTTATGGGGGCACAGAGGTAAGAGAATTGTTTCTGACTAAAGGCAGGGGGTCAAAGAAGGATTCTCCAATGAGGCTATGGTTAAATTCAGTCTGAGAGAATTCACTGGGTTTTTCCCAGCAAACAAGACCAGAAAAGGCATTCCATATGCTCGAAAGAGCAAGGTTTGAAGGACACAGTGCATCAGAGAAGAGGCTAGTAAAATAGGCAGGGGATTTTGTGGAGGGCATTGCATGTCACCTTAAAGAGTCTGAGCTTTATTGTATGCTGGTGAAGAGTCAGTTCAAGGTTCTAAGCAGAACTGTGATGGTGTCAGTTTTCTGCTTTAGCAAGGTCATCTGGAGGTGTACAAAACAGAAAAGAAGGGACAATATTGGAGGAAGAGACACTAAGTAGAAGGCTAGTGCAGTGCTGCAGGAGCAAATGTTCAGGATCTGAGTCAGAACTGGGGAAGCAAAGGGCAAGGGCTGCATAGGGAAATGGATTGAAAGATATTTAGGAAAAGGATGCGCTAATGTACTCTACTTGTGGCATATATACTTGTGGTATCTATAGTTATGTTTTCCCCCACTCTCTGGTTGTCTTTGTTCCTTTGGTTTTTATGTGACATGTCTTGTCAGTCCTTAAATTTCCATAAGGCAGGAACAAATATTTGTCAAAAGGAAATTCTTATTTTCTGGAAATTGTACCTTGTGCACTGCTCACATGGTAACAGGTATATTCATGGAAATGATTTTTGACTTATGATTGGCTGACATGTTATGACCTGGTGAACTTTTCTCCAACTTACAAAGAAAACAATATCTACATCAGAATTGAAGACATTGTGCCTGAATGCCCATAAACTTAATAGGGAATATTTTTAATTTCTAAATATACCTTCTCCTCAATACCAATTGCAAACAATACAGCAAACCTCAAGACAAATACATGTTCCAAACCATAATATATAGCCCATACTTTAGGCTTTTAAGATGGCATATTGTATGTCAAGATAGCTTGTGACAACACTTAATTCATAGTCAAGAAAAGGATCATATAGGAAGCGGGTTGAGTGCAGACCCTGGAGCCAAATGCCTGACTTCAAGTGTTCCTTCTATTATAAAGCTGTGTGACCTTGAACAAATCATTAAACCTCTTTGTGTCTCAGTGTCTTCATTTATAAGAGGGGAATAGAAACAGTAACTACCACAGAGGTCATCATGGGTATTAAAGTATTGAGTCATTATATGGACAGAGCTTGGTATAGTGTTTGACATTATTATTATTGCTATTATAATTGTCAGATTAAAGAAAGACAGGCTGAGGCCTTAACAACATGATGTGGTTCTACCCAATACTCTTAGTTATGACAATAATAGTATGGCTATCTTCAAAATCCAATATAAGACAGCATAGTCATTAATTATGAGAACAAACGAATTGCCTTTCAATCATAGCCACATTTCTGATTCTGAAAATATCACTAAGCTCAAAAACGGTATTACATAAATTAAGGGATGCTCTATACTGAACAGGCAAGAAATCTGGAAGATAAAGAGCCTTATTCAAAGTCATCCCATTAACAGGTATCCCAGAAGGGATTTGTGCTTAGGTCACCTAGCTATAAATCCATGTGCCCAACCCCAGTGATCAAAGTCATTCTTGGCCTTCAGCAGCTCATGATGAAGAACCTTCATCCTCTTAGACAAAGTTGGCCTCTCCAATGTGTTAAGTATTTTAGTAGGCTTTTCTCAAGATATTCAACCATATTATATATTTTTCTTTTAAGGCCAATTCAGCAACCTGAACAACATGTAGAAATTCACATGCAAATGCATCATGGTGAAGTAGAGGATTTTAAACAACCTTCTAAATATATATCATCCTCATCTAAAAATCAATGTACCGAATATAGGTGGACATTCAGAATCTAGCATAATTTAGACCTTGATCAGTGCAAGCACCTTTTAGCAAATGCATGGGCTCCCCCATTTTATTACTGTTATAAAATAAAAATTAGTTGATTAAATGGAATTTAAAAGATCACTGAACATTTTTTTAAAGTATTTAATGAAATGACCCTATAAAAACAACCTATTAGCTGTCAGATGCCTTTCAAAAATATGTAATGCATCCTAATTAGAACAGAACAAACAAACAAACAGCTGAGGCCTTTAGGGTCCCTGAGATCATAAAACTTTCTGCCTCTTTTCTGACACCAACAGCTTTAGGCCCCATTTCACCACTGGATGGTTGGTGCTTGAGGCTGAAGCCTTGAAAGGAATCCCGCAGAAGCTCGGACTGAAGTTGTTCTGGCAGCAGAAGGAGGCCCTAAAAGCATCTGATTATTTGAAAATGTGCTTCCATTGTGCTGTTTGCAGCTGTGAGTTAATTTTGTTTTTTTAAAAAAAAAAAAATTGCTTCTTTAAAATCCAGGTTTTTTTCCCTCTGCAGAGCAGCTGCAAGGAGAGCAGCTTCAACTTCAAAAGCCCCATTTCCCCAGGAGCACTACTTTGGGAGGATGCCTTCCTCATGCTGCGCTCCCAAAGGCACAAGCTTCCAAGGCTCTCTTCATTGGCTGACTTGTGCAATGGGCAGATGGATGGACCAATTGCAGAACTGTAGAATATTATAGCTGGCAGGGTCCTTGCAAGTCTTCTGATCCAACTCTCAGCCTCATCACTTTGAGGTGATGAGATACCTCAAGGGTAGAGAAGTTAAGTGACTAACCTAAGATTTCATATCTGTTTAATGGTAGCCTCATAGCACATATAATCTAGAACCAGAGAGCAATGGGGTGTGAAGAACAGAGATTTAGGTGCCATCACCAGGCAGATTCTACCAGTGAGTATTTTCCTTCCCCAAGGCAGTATTTATCACAGCTATCCACAGGACTTCTTAAAGGTGCTTGGCCACCAGCCCCTTTATCCCTCCAGTACCATTTCTGAACCACTTTCTCAATCAAATTCTTTACTACTTCTCTCTTCACAGCCACCATTTGCTTACGGATCCCTTGATTAAATGGGCTCATGCCTGCCTCTCTCTACTGTACCATGCCTTACAATCTAACCAATTTGATATCATGTGAGTATATGTCTAGTTTATAGTTACTTCTAGCTTTTGAGATCTAGTTTGCAAATGGCCTTTCTTCCTTTGACCACACTGCCAAATGAGGTAAAGGAGTTCTAGATCCTGACTTCGGAGCTTCTTCCCTCAGTGTAAGATAATCAGTGTCGCCATGAATCTTCCCATGTTTCTATACCTTTAAAATAAGACACACAGTGATAATCAACCCCATCTCTGTCATTGCCCTGTTAGCTACAGGGTAGTTCTGCCAGTCACTTGCCAATCAATTTCACAGAATGTAGGTTGTGCCTCACCCAATTCATCTCCTAATTAATGAAGTGACAAAATTTTGACATTTTGTTGGCTTCTCTGGCTCTCGTGGGAATTTGGGGAAAAGGATTGAAGGAGGTTGAGAAGGAGAAGAGTGAGCAAGAAGAGAAGAAGATGCAGTTAACAGGTTTTTGCTAGTTTTTAGCTAATAACAATTTTGTAAATAAACAATCTTTTCTAATTATGAAAGCCATATACATTCAGTGAGAAAATCTTTTTAAAATACTGGAGAACATAAAGAATAAAACAAAAACCACTTTATTTAAGTCTCATCAGTTTTATTTTGATATAAAACCTCAATGCCATCTACCTTAAATGATTAGGCAATATGTTAGCTCATCCCAAAACTGGGGCAAACTTTAGTGTTATTTTGATTCAGAGACTTGACAATGTCATCAGATACAAAGTCTAATTCCACCTCTCTACTCTGCCTCTGTGTGTCAGTTCACCCTAAGGCTTGCTTTCCCCTGGGAGACAAAATCTCTTTCAATAATACCCAGGACTTCATGCTTCCTCATCCATGTCCAGGGAGTAAGAATGGGTATCCCTCATGCAAACACTGAATAAAAGTCTTTCAATTATCTCTCATTGGACCAAATAAAGTTATATGCCTGTCTCTGAGCCAGACAGTCAGGCCAAGATGTTGGGGAGGTAGGGAAATGTTGGTCAAATGATGCACAATTTCAGTTCTGTAGGATGGATAAGTTGTAGAGACTGAAGGTCCAGCATGGGGCCTATTGTTAATACTGCTGTATTGTATAGCTGAACTTGGTTAGAGAGTAGATTTTGTGTTCTTACCACACACACACAAAAGGTAACTAAGTGAAGAGATGATATATTAATCAGTTTGACTGCAGTAATTAGTTCACTTTGTATGCATATCGAAACATCATATTGTATACCTTAAATATCTATGCACTTCCAATTTTTAAAAAAATTCTAAAAGGCCAAAATGTTAATAATACTATTCACGAAATGGCTTGGGCCTGGGTTGTATTCACCTCTAACCTAAAAACCATAAGTTGAGGGATTAGACTCTCCCAGTTGATTTGTTCCAATTGACCCTCCAAATTGATTTGAGTTCCACCCACAAAACTCAAGTAGAGGTCAGTCTCACCAAGTTGCATAGCTGTTGCATGTGGTGTAGAGGTAGGAGGGATAATGGAATGGATACTGAGGAGTCAATCACAGTGTCTTCCATACACCAGGAATCCTACTGCCCAGGGAAGATGTATGTTGGTGTTTCTGTTATACTATATAGCTCTGAACATGCACATATACGCTGTGGGGTGGGAGGTGGGGGTGATGTTATTACAAATCACCATTATATTGTACATATGGTTTTATGGCCTGTTTTTCACTGAAACATATGAGAGTTTCCTCATGCCAACAAATATTCTTTTAAAAATTATTTAAAGGGCTGCATGGAGTTTAAATAACACTTAAGATTTGGGCATTCATTAAATTGTTATACTTTCCACCCTTATGAATATATACATACATACATACATGCATTTGAACATATATCATATATCATTGTTCACATCCAGATTTGTTTCCATAGGATAGAGGACTAGAAGTGGAATTGAAAAAAAAATATAAACAAAAGTTTTAGTTACTTATTGTGAAATCACTTAGAAATATTGTGCCACCTTACACTCTGGCAATAGCATACATTAGAATGTTAAAGTACCTATACCTGCTATATTTTGTAATCCTCAAAATATAAAAATATCACTGAGGTTAGTAGTTAAATCTGTGGGGGAAACTAAAAAAAAAAATCACTCATTTTTTAAAAACTTGGAATTTAAAATATAGCAACTCTTGATCTTTTCAACCCATGATGCCTAGGCCTATCCAAAAAGGAAACATAAAAAATTATCATATTTGTGTGAGGAAGAAAACTAAGGTTTCCTGAGGACCTACAGCATGTTACTCTATTAATCCTGACTCTTATACATGTGAATGCAGGCAAATAATTTGAGCTATCCTAAGAAAAAGGTAAATTTATTGACTCAGATAAGGAGGGAGGTATAATTGGAAATGACTAGAAACAAAGGTTTGATGACAGCAGGATACACCCTCTCCTTACCTCTGCCTCTATTGTGTCTTCTCCTATTGCAAACCAGGATTCTCTGAGACACCAGGGCCCCACCTGCCAGCAGCTTCTGAGTGTGCACTTTCTCACCTTCACCACCAGAAAAGCTCATCCCAGCTTCAATTTCAAAAATCCAGGGCTATTTCCTGATTGTCCAGGCTTAGCTCATGTACAGATCCCTTGCTTTGGGGAGAGTGGCAGTGGGCTTCTACAGAGTAAGCAGTTACTACATGATTGGCATTCCCTATAAATCACAGACATGATCTAAGTAGAGAGAAGCAGCTCCTCTAGAAGAGAATGGCGTTATCAGAAGAGGAAAGGCACGCTAACTAGACACAAAAGACTCATCTGACAAATATTATTTTTAAAGTCTTTAACTCCATGAAGTAGTTATTACCGTAAATGTATGGAGGAGGAAAGTGAGACTAATAGAAATCAAATCATTTGCCATGGATCTCTCTCTCTCTCTCTCTCTCTCTCTCTTTCTCATGCACACACAACCCAAAGTGATAGAGCTGGAATTTAAACCCAACCCAGTCTAATTCTAAATCCTATTCTTTCATTTACTATACATTCAGAAATATATATATTATGTAAATAAAGACACTATGGTTAGATGGCAGACAATAATACCTCACCCACTCCTCCCCGGTCCCCTCTTCGCCCCCGCCCCCCCCCCCCCCCCCACACACACAACTTCACAGTGTTGCCATACACTATTCTGGCTTCCACTGATCCATGTGAGGAAAAATGTTTCGTGTGTGGCCTCTACCAGCTTCCTCTCTAAGCTGCAGCTCCCCCAGACCGTTGTCCTGAACCATAGAGCTACGGGGAAAGGGAAGACATGTGTTGAAGGAAACAGTCCATTCTCAGCCCTCTTTTGGTCAAAATCTAGTATTCACTCCAGGAAGATATGCTGAATTGCCATTTGTTTACCTTTCCATCTTTTTCTCTTCTGTACCCCATTAGAGGAGATTAACCTAACCTGTCTCTAAAGTGCACAAGAAGGTCTCTTAGCATCATAGAGGAGCCCACTGCTTCAATCCAGTCCACACATTTCATTGTGTGGCCCAGGGAAATAAGGACCAGAGAAATCACATGATTTGCCCAGGGTTAAAAGCCCAGCTAATGTCATGCGAGAATCCAAACTCAAGGCTCCCATCTCTTAGGCTAGTGGCCATCCCAATCACATGAGGATGTTTCCTCATTCCAAATGGAGTGTGCTTTTAGGGTGAAAATTCGATCAGAAAGCAGCTCCAGAGAGGAAAGATGAAGGATGAGGAGTATCTGTGTGGTCTCAAATGAAGAATATCCCACCCTTTCCTTAGAAAAAGATGAACATGGCCAGGCATGGTGGCTCACACCTATAATCCCAGCACTTTGGGAGGCTGAGGCAGACAGATCACAAGGTCAGGAGATCGAGACCATCCTTGCTAACATGGTGAAACCCTGTCTCTACTAAAAATACAAAAAAAATTAGCCAGGTGTGGTGGCGGGCACCTGTAGTCCCAGCTACTCGGGAGGCTGAGGCAGGACAATGGCATAACCCCAGGAGGCGGAGCTTGCAGTGAGCCCAGATTGCATCACTGCACTCCAGTCTGGGCCACAGAGCGAGACACTGTCTCAGAAAAAAAAAAAAAAAAAGATAAACGTGCCTCCAATCATAGGAGAGAAACAGAGTCACAGAGCACAGCAGTTGAATTAGAACTAAAGTGATATTGACAAACATTTATTACATACCTATTAGGTGTGCAAATGACTATTTTGTGCGAGGTTCTGGGGATAGAGAAATAACACAGATAGAGTCATAAGCCTCAGAAAGATAGCGGTTGGCACAGTTGGTGGGGAAGATAGACATTAAACAAAAAGTTACACGTGTGATGGCTATTTTGAAAGGTCAAGTGCAAGATACTTTGGGAATGTAGGGCCTATCTATGGCATTAAGAATGGCCTGTCAGCAGAGAGGAATTCAAGCAGAGATTTGAGGGATGAGCAGGATATACGCAGGAGCATATAGAGAATGACTGTCTTTGCAAAGCAAGCAGCATATATGAAGACCTGGAGGTGAAAGAAAGTGATGATTTGGGAACCTGGCGGCAGGTTCCTGTGTTTAGAACATGAAGAGTGAGGAAGAATGTGGGATAATTGTCTGGAGAGGCAAGTAGAGACCAAAATATGCAGAGCCCCATGAGCTGTGTTCAGAAATTTGATCTCTATCTCAAGGACAATACAAAGGGTTTTAAGCAGGGAGAGGTAGGATAATATCTGCATTTTTAAAAGATCATTCTAACAGCAGCAGTGAGAGATTAGAAGGGACCGAAGCTGAATGTAGTGGAAAAACCTCTTAGGATGTGCTCCCTCTAGTCTGATTAAACCATGGTGGTGGCCTAGATGTGAGTGTTGACAGGGTGGAAGAGGAGAGGATGCAAGATTTGCTTCCACTCTTCCCTGAACCACACATACCAGGAAAAGCAAAATCAAACCTAAAGTCTGTCGACGAGCAGAGTCTCTGAGAATTAAAATAGAAAGGAATCCAAATCACCGCCTGTTTGCTAGGAAAGGATTAGAGAAGTAAGTCTACAAAAGAAAAATAAAATTAGTTGTAGTAATTCTGATTCACAGACACTATTTCCTGGCCAGATGCTGCTGTGGAAATTTCAGAAACACCCGCTAAAATCATAAATGAAAATCACATATTCGTAACGTTTAATGAGAATACAGGCTGAATTTACAGCCGCTGAATGTGCAATATGGATGAAGATGTTGATTTACCCATGGAAGATGGAAATATATACGATAGAGGAAAACAATACCCAGAAATGTGATAAACATATGCATGAAAATGAATCACTGAAAAAACTCAAAACTTCTTCAATACTTTATGCATCAAATTATCTTCAGAGCAGCCAAAATAAATAAAAATAAATAATAATAGTGCATTTTCCTGCTGTTAATTTTTTTTTTTTACAAAACTTTTGTTGGCTTCCATGGAAGTTCTGCATCTAGAATGTGGCCCAGGAAATTTATAGTCTGTAACTCAGCGACCAAAGACCTTGAACATCAAGAAAATCTCTTACCCTTATTTATATACACTGTTCTTTATCACAAAGGAAGAGCTGGTACCCATTCCAAGTAACCAATCATTATGCAAGGAATATTCTGACTCACCCAGCATCTTTAATCAGTAAATGCTGTGCCAATGGAAAGAGAGTGGGACGAAGTCACAGCATCCATTAATAAAAAATGACTGGGGCTTTCTATCAACAGAAGCATCATTAGGAAATGTATGGTAGGAAAATAGTAGGCTGTAGATTTGTGGTGGCAGGGATGGCAATGGAATACTAACATTTATACCCTCTTAAGTACTTTGTTTTAAAATGACTCTGGAGTTCAGGTAACTATACATGTGCTGTAACTATACATGTGCTTAAACTATACATTGTGCATTTCTAATTTCTTGCTAAATCTCTGACTACAGTCTCAAAGGATAGGACTGCCTTACTTGTCCCCTTGGCCCTCCCTCCATTCTTCAAACACAGATATTTCTCTCAGGCAATTGACTGTCATTTCCTGAGCATATCTCTCATGAAGACATTGGTCAATTCTCAGAAAAAATAAAATAAATCAAATATGAAGAGGAAGAACTTCAGATTAATTCAATAATTTTTTAAATAATCTCTCTTTGCTACACTTCCACTCCCAAACATGAACTCTTAAGTAAATAAAGAAAATATGATTCACATTTCCAATAAACCATGAAATCTGTATTTCAACTGAGGCTGCTTCTTGGTCACATAGTATACTTGTAATTCCAAAGCAACTGTATTGCATTTTGAAAGAAAACAAGTCAGTCATGTTCCATCAACAGAAAGCCTTCTTGAGCATGTCTCCTGGTAGGCTAAAGGGATCTGAGTCATTTGCCAAGGGTGAATGGGAGAGTAAGTTCATATAAAACACCTACAAATCTTAATAAGGGGATGAGCTAAAACCACAAAACTCCTCGTTCCTTTTCAAGTATCACTAATGCATGTCACCAGTGGATTAACTAATAGTATTCTACTTTAACGGCATTTCTGCTCTATCATTAACCTAAGTATGGTCCATAAAGTTACTAGAATATTCATAAATGAGCTTACTACAAGGTTATGTGATTTCTACTTCTATCAGCTCAGTAAAAACAACATCAAATTCTTCATCCAGGTTGAGTTTTGTGGGACTGAGAGCTAGGAATTGGATAATAATATCAATGATTAAAATGAGTTCAAAAATAATTCAAATTTCTAATGTGTCAGTTTTCTGCTTCTTGCTTTTAAAAGATCATGATTCTGATCCTAATTTTCCATAGCAGGATATAGTTTCTAATGATACTCTACTATTTGTCTGTATTCTACCTTTGGGTGGAACCTGAATAGGTGGTGTTTTCAAATCACCACCCAGTCTATACCAGAACTTACACTGGTTTTGATAAGAAGTAGATGGAATACACTACCCACCCACCCCACAAAAAAAAAAGGGCCCATTTAATCTAATGTTCTAGTGGAATTCCAGGATTTATGTCACTATTATAGAAAAACTCATTTTGGTTATAGCACCAACATAGCCAAATAAATGACTTCAAGATGCTAGAAGAAAGTATTTGGTCAAGATAAATAGATGTTCAAAAAGGCCTCCCCAGCATACTTATTTTGCTATATGGAAAATGAACTAACCAGTTTAATGTACACCAAATGAGACCTGGAAGCACATTCTAATTCACTTTATTTTGTACCAGAAATGAGGCTGTTTTTTTTTTATTTTCCTGCTTCCTCCCTTAACCCCTAGGGTGTATTCTCAACAAAATGGCCAATGTGATCTTTTTGAAACATACATCAGATCACATCACTTCACTGCTCAGAACCCTCCCATGTCTTCCATTCTCTGAAGACAGAAAGACAGGGTCCTGGCAGTGGTCTATAGGCTGCACACCTTCCGGCCTCCCTGATGTGGCTGTTCCTTCCCCTGGCACATTTTAACCCCACTGAATACACTGGTTCTCAAACACACTCAACATATTCACTCTTCAGCACCTTTACCATTCGCTGTCCCCACTGACTGGAACATTCTTCCTTCCAACATCTGCAAGACCAATTCCCTCCCCTCCTTCAAATCTTCGCTCAACAGTCACCATCTCAGCGGGCCAACCTTGTTTAACTCATTTAAAATTATATGTCACTGCTTCTTCCCACACTCCCAACACCTCTTGCCCTTTCTTCCATAGCAGTACTCATTGCTTTCTACCATTCTACATAGCTTACACGTTTTTTACACTTATTGTCCTTCTTCCTCTCTAGAATTTAAACTCCACAAAGATGTGATTTTTAATCCATTTTGTTCACTACTGTATAACTAGGACTTGGAACGATATAGGGTACATAGTAGGTGCTTAATAACATCAGATGGATGAAAGAATGCATTCCAAATTTGCTGAACATGGTAGAGATCTAGCCACACACAAAAATATTTAACTTAAACCCTTGATTTAAATTCTGCCATCCTCTATTTTCTCATCTGTAAAATGGAATAATTAGAGTATCTAAAACTTAGGGCTGTTGTAAAGATTAAAAGCGAAAACAAATGGAAAACACTTAAGATAGTGACTTACATATTGAGTCATTATTTTGATTAGTTTAGGAATAATAGAATCAAGGATAATAAAAAATAACACCTAAAATTTACATAGAATTTTACTCTGTATGAATTTATACAATCATTTTCATTAGATCTTCCCAGGATCTTTCTAGATCAATACCCTAGAAAACAGAAATAACAGTATCCTCAGCATCTGCACCTTGCAGTGTCAGGGGATATATCCAAACACAAAGCTATGAAGGATGGGGGCAGGATTCAAATTGAAGTCCTATGATTCCAAGCCCTATGCTTTCTCCTCAATTTCAGAGAAAGGAAATATTACCTCCAGCTTAAGGTTCTAACAGATTGAAAGGGTCTTAGAAGTGGTGTTTTTTGGTTTGGTTGTTTCTTTACTGAGACTGGATGTCTGCATAGACGTGGCTGAGTCCAAGCAGCAGTAGGTCATCAGCATCCAGTAGTCCCTGCAAATCCCAGGAAGTCAGGACTCAAGCACTGGAAGACATTTTCTCACCACTGATCATTGATTCAGTCACGTATGTGCTGCCTAGACAACTTTTATTATGTGATTTTTTCCCAACATGCTTCTAAACACCTCAAGGCCAAGATTGGATTTTGTCAGTGGAGGGGCTCAACTCCTTATTCAGCCTTGTTTACATGGCTGATATTTAGGTAATTCTTGAAAAGTAAATGAATGAGTGAAAAAAAAAATGGGTGTGTTTACTGGCTGTCTACAGTGGCTTGCAACACAACATTTTCTCCTTTCTTTTCTACTAAAGTAATTAGAGTACAAGCAGATGTCTACAGCAGCATGCCACCACCCCTCCCCATCCTCCATGATTGTGTTAATTGGGAAACTAGTTCCCCAGAATGTTATGAACAAAAGAATTACACATTTAGAAAATGCTGAATTAAACAAATTTAAACAGGCTTTTTCACTACAGGACTTCTCAGGGCCTTTAATACACTGATGAACTGCAAATCTTCAAAATTTAGGATCTGCAGGATTTTGCAAAGTTATTGAATTATGCTTTCCCCTCTACCCTGCTGGTAAAAAAGCTTTTGGCATGGAGCTTCTTTCTCTCAAGTCAAGTTTGCCAGAGAACATGCTTATCTATAACAAAAACACTGAAGGTTTTCAAAAGCAAAATATACAAAATTTAAAATAAAACACTAGGAACATAAAGAAAGCAAGGAGAGTTTAATTTTCTTGAAAGTTATATGCCTTGCAGAGTAATTTTACCTAGATTTAGTATTTACTTTCTATTAGGCCTAATACTGGGTTTGCATAAAACTACAGATCCTTGAGCAAGCATTATTTGGGTCAATGTGCTAAAAGACTGATATTTATTTCACTGTGTTTTCGGTGTGTGTGTGTGTGTGTGTGTGTGTGTGTGTATACACACACACATATATACATATGTATACACATATATATATATATAAACACATATACACTTAAGTTCTGGGATACATGTACAGAATGTGCAGGTTTGTTACATAGGTATACACGTGCCATGGTGATTTGCTGTACCCATTGACCCATCATCTACATTAGGTATTTCTCCTAATGCTATCCCTCCCCTCGCCTCCCACCCCCTGACAGGCCCCAAGTGTGTGATGTTCCCCTCCCTATGTCCATGTGTTCTTATTGTTCACCTCCCACTTATGAGAACATGTGGTGTTTGGTTTTCTGTTCTTGTGTTAGTTTGCTGAGAATGATGGTTTCCAGCTTCATCCATGTCCCTGCAAAGGACACGAACTCATCCTTTTTTTATGGCTGCATAGTATTCCATAGTGTATATGTACCACATTTTCTTTATCCAGTCTATCATTGACGGGCATCTGGGTTGGTTTCAAGTGTTAGATATTGTGAATAGTGCTGCAATAAACATACGTATGCATGTGCCTTTATATTAGGATGATTTATAATCCTTTGGGTACATACCTAGTAATGGGACTACTGGGTCAAATAGTATTTCTGATTCTAGATCCTTGAGGAATTGCCACACTGTCTTCCACAATGGGTGAACTCATTTACACTCCCACCAACAGTGTAAAAGCGTTCCTATTTCTCCATATCCTCTCCAGCATCTGTTGTTTCCTGACTTTTTAATGATCACCATTCTAACTGGCGTGAAATGGTATCTCATTGTGGTTTTCATTTGCATTTCTCTAATGACCAGTGATGATGAGCTTTTCTTCATATGTTTTGTTTGTTTTTAAAGAAGGCACTGGTTTTGCACCTTACACAATTTCATGGACTTTAACTAGAAGGCCAAAGCTCTTCCTTGGCAAATTAGTTAAATTGCTGTTGAGAAGAGAAGCAAAGAGTGCTCTTGCCTCACTGGTCTTAGCATAGGGTCTATAACATTCCCCTTGGGTCCATGTAATGAAAACCTACTATCAAAAGGCAAATGTTATCCAAAGACCTTATCAGCCAATAGCATCTTACTTGATTTCATTTGCCTAATAAGATTAAATAAAGGTAACAAGTACTGAGGGGAGAGGCCACAAAACTTAGACATTTTGACAAAGCCAAGAAGAGAAGAATGGTTGGGAATGAGGTATGCCAGGGAAAGATAGCTGTAATTGGGCATGCTGAAGCAGGTAACAGTACAGTTATATCAGGAAAGAGGGTGCAGTATAATGGGGATGAAGGAACACTGAATTCCACTGCGTCCACTTTATATGCTAGCCTCATGGTGGCATGATGACAGGTCTTGACTATTAGAGTTTTCATAGGAAATAATAAGCAGAAATTCAAAAGACCTAAACCTAATTGTGTAGATGCTGCCAGCTAAAGACCCAAAGATACATAAGGAATGAAATGT
>NC_132923.1:46259224-46284224 GCF_047675955.1 Chlorocebus sabaeus | reverse complement strand
GTTTTATGCAACTAATTGCACCTATGTTTAAAAGCAATAACCAGTTTCTAGAATAATAACATGTCAATTTCTTAGCTATCAGGGACTGTGGCTATAGGATCTGTTTCAGCAGTGTAATCCAGCAAATGTTAAGCAGGGAAATTGAGAGGGAGAAAAAACATATTTTTTCAATAAGAGGTGAATGAATTTTTCTGTTCAGTTGGTTCATCAAGCCCCAAAACCGTAATGTAAGATTTTCCAAGAACGATAGGAGAGGGAGGATAAATTCTTATGTCTAAATTTAGATCTGAATTTGCAAGGAACACCTTTTAATTAAGCATGATATTTGACACAATCAGGTTTGAAGTTACCCGCCTGTGCACCTTCACACCTGTGAAAATTGTTGTAAGTTCTCAGTGCAACTTAACATACAGCATCTTATGTACACAGCAGTCTACCTGTGATAGACACATTCATGAGAGAATTTGTTCTTAAAGAATAAGGATATGATTTATTTTCCTAATTGTCATTTTTTCACCTGTTCATAAAATGCTCTAAATGTTTCTTTGTTAGTATGTAGGTACATTTTAAATTTCTGTATCCTTTTCACCAAGGTCTTTTACAGAGACCTTATCATCAAATGTTAGAATAAAACTTACCTACTACTAAAAGAGACAAAATACATAAAAATAAAGGTGAAAAGACAAATTTATAGGAAATGCTAAAAATCACCAAAATGTCATGCTCAACGTATAAGTTTTTTTCAATATATAATTTAACAATTAAGTTGTAAATTTAAAATAATTTAATATGAAATTTGTTTTTATTTGTTACCAATATCTGAATAAAATGAAGAAATGTATTATGGAAACTCAGGATATAGCTTCTATTTGCTAAGGAATGGTAACATAATTCAAGATTCCAAAGGTAAAGTGTATGGAAATAAGCCTATCAGAACCTTATATTACAAAATAGATTGAGCAAAGCAAATTTGACTTAAGAATAGGAAATGAGTAAAGTTGCTCTTTAAGGAAACATACCTTCCCATTTAAAAAACAACATAATACTTCCTCTCCATTTTTCTGCCTGTGTATGAAGTAGAAAAAATTTAATTAATGGTTTGTAATCCAAATGAGTGTCAATCTTTATGGACTTATCTTAAGAGGCCAGTCTCATTCTAACAATGCTGTCATTGCTTCAGCTGTGTTTTGGACGTACTTTTGGAGAACTGCTTTAGAGTTGGTTTACAAACTTCCAACAAAATCTGGACTACTACTGCTTAATAGTCAAAAACCCAACTCTCTTTTATTTTAAATAACTAAAATTGCGTTACTTATTTTGAATATCTTTCCAAATTATTCATCAAATTGTGTCCTGGATGACTTTGACTATTTTCAAAACATGAAATCCTCTTGCGAAGAATGAAGGGGTACCATATTTTAGGACTTCACAGTTATGTTCCACAGTCTCCAA
This sequence comes from Chlorocebus sabaeus, assembly GCF_047675955.1. NCBI lineage: Eukaryota > Metazoa > Chordata > Mammalia > Primates > Cercopithecidae > Chlorocebus > Chlorocebus sabaeus. The sequence goes on along the minus strand of NC_132923.1, from coordinate 46,282,772 downwards.
CAGCAATCCACAAATAAGAGTGATGACATTGTTTAAATTATGGTAGTCTATCATTCTCAGCAAACTATCACAAGAACAGAAAACCAAACACCGCATGTTCTCACTCATAGGTGGGAATTGAACAATGAGAACATGTAGACACAGGAAGGGGAACATCACACACTGGGGCCTGTTGTGGGGTTGGGGAGGGGGAGGGATAGCATTAGGAGATATACCTAATGTAAATGACGAGTTAACGGGTACAGCACACACACCAACATGGCACGTGTATACATATGTAACAAACCTGCACGTTGTGCACATGTACCCTAGAACTTAAAGTATAATAAAGAAGAAAAATAAATAAATAAATTATGGTAGTCAACATCATTGTAATAAGTAGATAACCATGAAAGTGGCAGCTTTGACAAGGGTGACATTTTCTTGTCATCACTCCTTCACGTGCATACAAGGTTATATAAGGAGTTAATGTTTTATAAAGCACTTAGCACCATAAACATTCAATAAATGGTTGCTATTATCATTGTATTATATAATAAGAGATAGTTTTAGCAGTGGTGACTATAATCTCTCCATTGAATCAAAAAGACCAGATAATAATGGATAGTCCTCAGCACACTATGTTTATATGAATATGGTTTCTGGGTTGTTGGGTTTTTTTTAAATTATGGTTATGTAAATAAGGGAGCTAACTTTTCTCTTTGGCTAGAGGCATCCCCCTTACCTGTTCACTTGTTACTCTGTTGATGGTCATTGCTCTTCCCCAAAATTCTGTCATATCATTTAAATCTTTCTCCTATATATATAATTTGTTTATCTTTGTATTCCTAGCTTGTAGTCTTCTAAATTCTGTTTATTATGTTGCTTGAGTTACTTATTTGGAGATCATGCCATCAGATAAGATTGTATCACTTTTGACAAAAGCCACTACAAAGCCAATACGGGAGATGATGGCAGGTATAGTGTGATTTGGAGTAAGGCAGTGAGTAGATACTGTTGTGTTCTACCCAAATCCCCTCTTCAGGGTTGATTTACTCATCCTCCAGCTACTGGGGGATTTAACACCAGCAAACAATGCTAACACACTGCTAGACTTTTCCCTAGAAGTTTGGAAAATCAATGACTCACACTAAGTAGGAATTATAGAATTGCTATGTTATTGGGGGTGAAAAGAATTCAAAATATCAGAGTAAGAGGTATGTCAGAGTGGATATGCTATGTGAAACCAGAAATCGTCCCAGACAACTGTTTATGAAAAGACCCAGAGTACACTCCATTTACCAAAGTGATTGATATGAAATGCAGTAGATGAAGAAACACCTGGATCATTGAGAAGCTCAGTGGTATACAGGCCAGGGCTGATAGCGAGAGGTATTGCTAAAGCAGGGATTATTCCAGAATCCTGATAAAAGAGGCCAAGTGATGACACTTAGCCATCAAAACCAAGGTGAGCACAATTATGATGATGAATGGCGAGACTGGAATGGCAACTAGGGCTGCTCAACCCTCAGAGAGACATGGAGATGGCTCCTGGAACACCGTGTTCATAGAGGCAAGAGAGGTGGGCAGACAATAAGGATATTGCTTAATTTATGCAAGTTTTTTTAAAAATCAAGGACGAATGTTTAGATGATCAGAAAGCTAAAGGCAACCACTCTAGTAAAGTCACAATTTATTGTCCAGACCTGAGCCAGTTCTCAAATTCAGAACCCATTGACTAAAGGAAACACTCGGTCCCTATGAGGATGAACACTACAACATCCCATCAGATGTATTCCGTAGTAATTCTCCAGTCCTTTCCTAAAGGAATTGATGGCCCATTTACTTGGGTAATCATGTTTTGGAGAAAGGGGACTACTCAGAACTTTCCAGGATTATTAACGCAAGGTCTGAAATGACATTGATATCTGGGGAATCAAAGCACCATCATGGCTTGTTTTAGAGTGGGAACATAAAGGGGCAAGGTAATAAATGAGATTGTGGCATGGTTCTGGCTCAGGTTGGGTCCACTCAATCCAATGGGTACTTCAACCCACCTAGTGATCATTTACTGGTCCCCAAATACTTAATTGGATCAGTCTTACTTTTTAGTCAGCAGCTTTTATATTGGTTCCTTACCTGTAGGGTAAGAGCTATTACAAGGGAGAATGCCATGCAAAAGCCTTGGGAACTGCCTCCCACCCCCCGCCAACACAGTACCTTTAAAACAATATTATATCCTAGGAAGAAGGGTAAGATTTAAAGCATGCAAAGGTCATGGTACCTCTTTTATTGCCATTTAATTCACATATCTGGCCCCTACGAAAACCAAATAGTGCATGGTGGATGGAAGTAGAGTACTGCAGACATAACCAAGCAGTGGCCGTAATTGCAGCTGCTATGCCAGATGCAGTATCTTTGTTAGTGCAGACAAACAGAGCCTCGGGCACTTGGTATGAGGCCATCGATCTGGGGAATGTATTCCTTTCCATTCCTATAAAAGGAAGATCATAATCAGTTCACATTCACATGAGACTGAGAACCATATACATCTACAGCCTTATGTTAACTCTTCCTCCCTGTGTAATAACATAGTCCAGTGGAACTCAGATTGCATAGACCAGTAGTTCTTAACCAGGAAAAATTCTGCCCCACAGGGGACATTTGGTGGGGACATTTGGTAATGTCTGGAGACATTTTTGTTTGTCACCACTGGGAGAGGTAGGAGGTAGGGCTGCTGGCATCTAGCGAGTACAGGCTAGGGATGTTACTAAACATCTTAAAATCTTCGCAGTGTTTAAGACAACACTCCAACAAAAGAGCATAGACTCCCAAGGGATCTGGAACAAGCATATGCATGTAAGACAGAGAAGTATACACCATATAAAAACCCACTCCTATCATGCTACAGGGACCCCAATGAGAACATCAAGTGGCCATGCAGCCAAAATTTCCCATCATAAGCTGGGTTATGTCAGATCTACAAAGTCATTAGGTTGAGAAGGCACAGAAAGAATACAAAATAAGATGGAAGTTGCTATAGACTGAATGTGTGCCCCCAAAATTCATAGGTTAAAGCATAGTTCCCAATGTAATGGCATTTGGAGGTGGAGCTTTAGGGAGATAATTAGGTCATGACAATGGGCCCTCATGAATGAGATTAGTGTCCTTATAAGAAGAGATTAGAAAGCTAGCTAGGTCCCTTTCACCATGTAAGGACACACTGAGGAGTTGGCAGTCTGCAGCCCAGAAGAGGGCCCTCGGCAGAACCCAGCCAAGCTGGCATCCTGATCTTGAACTTCCAGCCTCTAGAACTGTGGGAAATAGATGCTTGTTGCTTAAGTTGCCCTGTCTGTGGTATCCTGCTGCAGCAGGCTAAGTTAACTAAGACAAAAGTTGTGCATTCAAGATTGGGCACAAGCAAGACAAGAGGACATAAATAAGCTGCATAAATAGGTGAGCCATACCCTCCCTGCTGTCCACCACTATTACACTGATGTCACTGACTCAGTTCTTAACTATTGCTAGGTGGAAACAGGTCACTTATGACTAACTGACAGAGAGGGGAAAGTGCCAAGCTTGGTTTATAAATGAGTTAGCTCAGTATGAGGGTAAAAGCCAAAAGTCGCCTGCTGCACTACAACACCACTCAGGAGGAATCATGAAAGAAAGCAATGAGGTCAAATCCTCCAGTCAGTGTATTTTGTCATCCACTTCATGTAAAAAGGGTAGGAGCCCAGGATAAGAACATACATAGACACATGGGCAGTAGAGGATGGTCTGACTGGTTTTTCAGGGACCAGGGGTGAGGGCGGGGAGGATAGATTTGAGAATTAGAAACAAGGAAGTCAAAGGAAGAAGGATGTGTATGGAAACATGAGAGAGGCCACAGTGTAAAGATCTTTATACCACATGTTTATTGTCACTAGAGAGCATTTACCATAGAAGAGGTACTAAGTAACAAACTATATAGTATAACTTAGCAAGCTGATGTCATCTACCCTCTGTCATTTCCCACACCAGTGTTACCATGGTTGAATAATGAAGTAGTTGTAACAGCAGAGATGTAAGCTATGCATGGGTCCAATAGCATAGGTTTCCACTTACCAAGGCTGATATAGTTACTGCCACTCTGAATGTCCAACCTGGCAGCTACTGAGATCAATGCTATGCCCCTGTGATGGTTAATATTAAGTGTAACTTGATTGGATTGAGGGACGCAAAGTATCCTTTCCGGGTGTGTCTGTGAGGATGTTGCCAAAGGAGATTAACATTTGAGTCAGTAGACTGGGACAGGCAGACCCACCTTCAATCTGGGTGGGCACTATTCAATCAGCTGCCAGTCTGGCTAGAAAAAGCAGGCAGAAGAAGGTGGAATGAGAAGACTTGCTGAATCTTCCAACCTTCATCTTTCTCCCGTGCTGGATGCTTCCTGCCCTCGAACATCAGACTGCAAGTTCTTTGGCTTTTGAACTCTTGGACCTACACCAGTGGTTTTCCAGGGACTCTTGGGCTTTCAGACAGAGACTGAAGGCTGCAACTGTTGGCTTCCCTACTTCTGAGGTTTGGGGACTTGGAATGAGCCACTACTGTCTTCCTTGCTCCTCAGCTTGCAGACAGCCTATCGTGGGACTTCACCCTGTGATTGTGTGAGTCAATTCTCCTTTATAAACTCCCTTCCATATATACATATATTCTATTAGTTCTGTTCCACTAGAGAATCCTGACAAATATGGCCTCCAATATGGCACCATATATTGAAACTAAATATCCCATTGGTGGCAAGATGACTGCATAAGTACCTTTCTATTCTTGAAGAAGTAGAGATTGATCTTACATGGGATCAACACTAGGATTAGAATATGAGATTATCTTTCCTGCCCCTATAGCCTAAGCCAGTAGTATTATCCAAGAACTTAGAGAATGCTTGATTTAACAACATGAGATGCCACAACACATTGCATCAAACCAAGGGACCTACTTTATAGCAAAGATGGGGCAGTAGGCACATGACCATGGGTCCAACAGATCTATCATATACCACACTAACCAGAAGCACTGACCTTGTAGAGCAGTGTAATAAATAGCCTCTTAAATATGCAACTGAGGGTGTTCTGTTTTTATCTAAAGTGTAAAAAGTTGGAAAAAGGATCACTCCCACCTGAACGGTAATAAAAGTTCAGATAAAGCAAAAAATCATAACATTTTTTGAACCTATCAAAGAGGTAAAATCACCAAGTAGCCTCAAATATTAGAAAAAAAAAATCCTTCCTAAAGAGACAAAAACACAAATGTGGCTCACCTGTGGCAGAACACAAGAGGAAAAGAAGATACAAGAAGATAAGAAGAATTCAACCAAAATTTTTAACAAATTGTTAGACTAATTATACACTAGTGTGAGTGTGTAGAACCGCTGAGAACTTCGGAGACAGAGTTCACACACTCTCACAGGCTCTTTGCCTTCAGCCTTCATTATGTGCACAAGCCAGGTTAAGGCCAGGGCAGGAGAACAGAGAAAATTTCCTTCAGTGGTATAAACTGAGAGGAAAGGAAGTGCTGCCACTGAAGAAAAGGCACAAAGCCCTGCTCCACCCTGGCTTCCCTATAGATCAAAATCTAAGCAGCTGAGGTAAGGGCAGCAAACACTGGCACACTGACAAATGTATAGACCCACTGTAGCTAAAGGAAGGGCAAAAAAACAAACTAATAAACCAATGAAGAAAAATACTCTACCTTTGGGGAAGAGGTAAGAAATATTCTTGGCCCAGATCTTCAGAGCTCTCCTGTCACTGGGCAAGAGGAAAGAAACGCTTTTCTGCATAAGACTTGCCACGTAACGAGGTAGAGTTCAGCTGTGATGGGAAAAAGGGGCAAGATCGTAGAGAAAACTCCATCTCCAAGACTCAAGAATACAGGACCTGCCTAAGACTAGGAATGAATCAGGATACTAGAAAAGGGGAAGAGGTAAGAAATATTCTTGGCCCAGATCTTCAGAGCTCTCCTGTCACTGGGCAAGAGGAAAGAAACGCTTTTCTGCATAAGACTTGCCACGTAACGAGGTAGAGTTCAGCTGTGATGGGAAAAAGGGGCAAGATCGTAGAGAAAACTCCATCTCCAAGACTCAAGAATACAGGACCTGCCTAAGACTAGGAATGAAGCAGGATACTAGAAAACCCCCAGCTCCTACCACCAAGTCAGCAAGCCCCAAGTGTTATGCAGAAACAATGTATCACCACTGAGGAGGGACATAAGCACAGAGAGAGACCACCTATGAGGCACAAGTGCACAGAAAAAAACAAAAACTGAGAGTAAAACATGAACACTGGCAAAATCCCTCAGTAATTTAGGTCCCACCTTAAGCACAAGGTAACCCTAAAGAATCTGAAGCCAGTGGTGTACTGAAGTTAACTGTAGAGACAACCAAACCTAAACTCAGTTCAACTGCTGATTATATTTATTCAACTTCCCTACCTATATCCCCCTCACACATACTAATGACCTAGAGTTAAAAGAGATTTGCCAGTTACCAGGCATACATACTGTTTATGCCAATCTTTGCTGTCCTAGCTATGATTTCCAACATTCAATCAAAAATTTCAAGACACACTAAAAAAGAGGGGAAGGGATTAAAAATAAATAAATAAAACACTCCCAAGAGACAAAGGAATCAACTAAGCCAGACCCAGATGTTGAAACTATCAGACCATGATTAATATGTTAAAAGCTTCACTGAAAAAGCCAACAACATACATGTGTCTAATTTCAGCAAGAGTTGGAATCTACAAATAAAAGTGAGAAATGGAAATATTAGAAATATAAAAACCTGGACTTGGCACTGGCTCATACCTCTAGTCCCAGCACTTTGGGAGGTCGAGGTGGGTGGATAGCTTGGGCCCAGGAATTTGAGAGCAGCCTGGGCAACATGGAAAAACCTTGTCTTTATAAAAAATACAAAAATTAGCCAGGTGTGGTAGCACACACCTGTGGTCCCAGTTACTTAGGAGGCTGAAGTAGGAGAATCACTTGAGCCCAGGAGGTCAGGGCTGCAGTGAGCTGTGATCCCACCATTGTACTTCAGCCCAGGTGACAGAGTGAGACATTGTCTCAAATTTCTTTAAGAAAGAAAAAGAAAAAGACATATAAAAACCCAGTATTAAGGATGAAGTATGTTTTCTACAGGCTCATCAACAGAATCAACACAGCTAAGGGAAGAAACAGTGAACTTGAGGACAAGCCCATGAAAGGTACCTAAACTTAAACATCTGGAGGAGAAAATGTGAATATTACAGACGAGTAGCCAAGAGTTGTGGAACAATATCAAATAGTCTAATATACCAGGATAAAAAGAGGAATAGAACAAGCTAGAGAGATATTTGAGAAGATAATGACAGACCCAGACATGGTGGCTCACACCTGTAATCCAAGCACTTTGGGAGGCCAAAGCAGGTGGATTGTTTGAGCTCAGGACTTGGAGACCAGCCTGGGCAACATGGTAAAACCCCATTTCTATAAAAAAATACAAAATATTAGCTGGGTGTGGTGGCACACAACTGTAGTCCCAGCTACCCAGCAAGTTGAGGTGGGAGGACTGCCTGAGCCAGTGGTTGACAGTGTAGTGAACTGTGATTGCACCACTGCACTGCACTCCAGGCTGGGTGACAGAGTGAGACCCTGTCAAAAAAAAAAAAAACAAAAAAAAGACAAGACAAGATAACGGTAAAGAATTTTTCCAAAACAAAACAAAACAAAACAGCAAATCAGAGATCAAAGAAACACAAAAAAGGTGAATACTAAAAACAACCACAGTTGCACACACACACACACTTGCTTCAAGTGTGTCATATTCAAACTTTCAGAAACCAAAGATAAAGATAGAATCTTGAAGGCAAGAGAAAGCTAGATAAAAATGACACATGTCAAACTTAAGAAAAAAATATACATTGTAGCAAACTATTTGTCATAATAATACAACCCAGAAGACAATGAAGTGACATCTTTAAACTGCTAAAAAGGAAAAAAAATTTTAATCTATCTCCTCAGAATTCTATACCCAGTAAAAATATCTTTCTAACAAAAACTGAGAGAATTCATTACCAGCAGACATGCACTACAAAAAGATTTGTTTCATGTCTTCAGTAACAAAGAATATGTATCAAAAAGAAATTTGTATTTACACAATAAAATTAAATCTCCAGAATAATTAAAATAAAGGTAAGTATAAAAGATATTTATCTCATTTGTAATAGCTCTACAAGATAATTGACGGTCTAAATTTAAAATATTAGTAAAGAATTGAGAACTTATAATTAAGTATATAGTGTAATGGTCAATCTAGTCAAGTTAGGTGTCAGCTTGTTCGAGCTGTTCTGGCAGCCAGTTGAATGGTGCCTACCTACATTGAGGGTGGGTCTGCCTCTCCCAGTCCACTGACTGAAATGTCAATCTTCTCTGAAAACACTCTCACAGACATACCCAAGAACAATGCTTCATCAGCCATCTAGGCAACCCTCAATCCAGTCAAGTTGACACCTAATTTGACTGTATTGACCATCACAGTATGTTCTCTGGCAATGACAAAATTAAACTAAAAGTCAAAACCAAAAACACATCTGAAAAGTTATCCCAAATATTAGAAATCAGTGCACTTCTGAATACCATATTGGTTTAAAAAAGTCATAAGGGTAATTTTAAAAAATAGTTTTAATTAAATGAAAATAAAAACAACGTAAGAAAAATCAGGGAAATATGGTTAAAACAACGCATGAAAAGAAATACATAGCATTAAATGCTTTTATTATAAAAGAAAAATTTTCTCAAATCAATAATCTAGGCTTCTGCTTAAAAACTAAAAAAAAAAAAAAAAAAAAAAAGTATAAATTAAGCCCAAAACAAGCAGGAGAAAAGAAATAATAAAAATAAGAGCAGCTATCAATGAATTTGAGAACAGAAAAAAAATTAAAACACTGAAACAAAAAGCTAGTTCTTTGAATAGTTGAATAAAATTGGCAAACTTCCAGCCAAATTGATTAAGACAAAAAAGAGAGAATATGCAAACTACTAGTATCATAAATGAAAGATGGACATTACTACAGTTCATACATCATTAAAAGAGCAAAAAGTGAATATTACAAATAAGTTCATGCTATATATTGAATGAACTAGATTAAATAAACAAATTCTTTAAAAGACACAAACTAACAAAACTTACTCAAGAAGAAAAAATCTGAATATTTCTATTTCTATGAAAGAAAATAGATTTGTGGTATAAACTTTTCAATTAAAAAAAAATTACAAGGCAGATAGCTTTACTGGACAAGTCTCTCAAACTTTTAAGGAAGAAAAAAGTCTCAAAAATACCAGTTCTACACAAATTCTTTAAAAAATAATAGAAGAAGAATGAACATTTTCTGGCTTATTAATGCCAGCTCACTACCCTGATACCAAAACCAGACAAAGGCATTACAGTAAACCATTATCTTTCATAAACTTAGACACAAAAATCCTCACAAAATATTGGCAAATCAAATCTAGCAGTATATCTTTTTACATAATAGAGTATGACCAAATAGAATTCATTCCAGAAATGCAAGGTTAGTTTAACACATGAAAAATCAAACAATGCGGTAGGGGTTGTAAGATAGCCGAACAGGAACAGCTCCAGGATACAGCTCCCAGTGTGAGCAACGCAGAAGATGGGTGATTTCTGCATTTCCAACTGAGGTACCAGGTTCATCTCACTGGGGTGTGTCGGACAGTGGGTGCAGGACAGTGGGTACAGCCCACCGAGCGAGAGCCAAAGCAGGGGGAGGCATCACCTCACTCGGGAAGTGCAAGGGGTAAGGGAATTCCCTTTCCTAGCCAAGGGAAACCGTGACCACACAGCACCTGGAAAACCGGGTTACTCCCACCCTAATACTGTGCTTTTCCAAGGGTTTAGCAAATGGCACACCAGGAGATTATATCCAACCCCTGGCTTAGAGGGTCCCACACCCACAGAGCCTCCCTCATTGGTAGCACAGCAGTCTGAGATCTAACTGCAAGGTGGCAGAGAGGTGGGGTGAGGGATGCCCACCATTGCTGAGTCTCGAGTAGGGAAACAAAGCAGCAGGGAAGTTCGAACTCGGTGGAGCCCACTGCAGCTCAAGGAGGCCTGCTTGCCTCTGTAGACTCCACCTCTGGGGGCAGGGCATAGCCAAACAAAAGGCAGCAGAAACCTCTGCAGATTTAAATGTCCCCGTCTGACAGCTTTGAAGAGAGTAGTGGTTCTACCAGCATGGAGTCTGAGATCTGAGAACGGACAGACTGTCTCCTCAAGTGGGTCCCTGATCCCCAAGTAGCCTAACTAGGAGGCACATCCCAGCAGGGGTAGACTGACACCTCACACGGCCAGGTACCCCTCTGAGACGAAGCTTCCAGAGGAACGACAGGGCAGCAACATTTGTTGTTCAGCAATATTCACTCTTCTGCAGCCTCTGCTACTGATACCCAGGCAAACAGGGTCTGGAGTGGACCTCCAGCAACCTCCAACAGACCTGCAGTTGAGGGTCCTGACTGTTAGAAGGAAAACTAACAAACAGAAAGAACATCCACACCAAAACCCCATCTGTACATCACCATAATCAAAGACCAAAGGTAGATAAAACCACAAACATGGGGAAAAAACAGAGCAGAAAAGCTGAAAATTCTAAAAATCCGAGTGCCTCTCCCCCTCCAAAGGAACGCAGCTCCTCGCCAGCAATGGAACAAAGCTGGATGGAGAATGACTTTGATGAGGTGAGGGAAGAAGGCTTCAGACGATCAAACTTCTCCAAGCTAAAGGAGGAAGTTTGAACCCATTGCAAAGAAGCTAAAAACCTTGAAAAAAGATTAGACGAATGACTAACTAGAATAACCAATGTAGAAAAGTCATTAAATGACCAGATGGAGCTGAAAACCATGGCACGAGAACCACATGACAAATGCATAAGCTTCAGTAACTGATTCAATCAACTGAAAGAAAAGGTATCAGTGATTGAAGATCAAATGAATGAAATGAAGTGAGAAGAGAAGTTTAGAGAAAAAAGAGTAGAAAGAAATGAACAAAGCCACCAAGAAATATGGGACTATGTGAAAAAGCAAATCTGATTGGTATACCTGAAAGTGACGGGGAGAATGGAACCAAGTTGGAAAACACTCTGCAGGATATTATCCAGGAGAACTTCCCCAACCTAGCAAGGCAGCCCAACATTCAAATTCAGGAAATACAGAGAACACCACAAAGATACTCCTCGAGAAGAGCAACTCCAAGACACATAATTGTCAGATTCACCAAAGTTGAAATGAAAGAAAAAATGTTAAGGGAAGCCAGAGAGAAAGGTTGGGTTACCCACAAAGGGAAGCCCATCAGACTAACAGCGGATTTCTCAGCAGAAACTCTACAAGCTAGAAGACAGTGGGGGCCAATAGTCAATATTCTTAAAGAAAAGAATTTTCAACCCAGAATTTCATATCCAGCCAAACTAACTTTCATAAGTAAAGGAGAAATAAAATCCTTTACAGATAAGCAAATGCTGAGAGATTTTGTCACCACCAGGCCTGCCCTACAAGAGCTCCTGAAGGAAGCACTAAACATGGAAAGGAACAACCGGTACAAGCCACTGCAAAAATATGCCAAAATGTAAAGACCATCGATGCTAGGAAGAAACTGCATCAACTAACAAGCAAAATAATCAGCTAACATCATAATGATAGCATCAAATTCACACATAACAATATTAACCTTAAATGTAAATGGGCTAAATCCTCCAATTAAAAGATACAGACTGGCAAATCAGTTAAAGAGTCAAGACCCATCAGTGTGCTATATTCAGGAGACCCATCTCACGTGCAGAGACACACATAGGCTCAAAATAAAGGGATGGAGGGAGATCTACCAAGCAAATGGAAAACAAAAAAAGGCAGGGGTTGCAATCCTAGTCTCTGATAAAACAGACTTTAAACCAACAAAGATCAAAAAAAGACAAAGAAGAACATTACATAATGGTAAAGGGATCAATTCAACAAGAAGGGCTAACTATCCTAAATATATATGCACCCAATACAGGAGCACCCAGATTCATAAAGCAAGTCCTTAGAGACTTACAAAGAGACTTAGACTCCCACACAATAATAATGGGAGACTTTAACACCCCAATGTCAACATTAAACAGATCAACGAGACAGAAAGTTAACAAGGATATCCAGGAATTGAACTCAACTCTGCACCAAGCACACCTAATAGACATCTACCGAACTCTCCACCCCAAATCAACAGAATATACATTCTTCTCAGCACCACATCACACTTATTCCAAAATTGACCACATAGTTAGAAGTAAAGCACTCCTCAGCAAATGTAAAAGAACAGAAATCACAACAAAATGTCTCTCAGACCACAGTGCAATCAAATTAGAACTCAGGATTAAGAAACTCACTCAAAACTGCTCAACTACATGGAAACTGAACAATCTGCTCCTGAATGACTACTGGGTACATAACAAAATGAAAGCAGAAATAAAGATGTTCTTTGAAACCAATGAGAACAAAGACACAACATACCAGAATCTCTGGGACACATTTAAAGCAGTGTGTAGAGGGAAATGTATAGCACTAAATGCCCACAAGAGAAAGCACGAAAGACCTAAAATTGACACCCTAACATCACAATTAAAAGAACTAGAGAAGCAAGAGCAAACACATTCAAAAGGTAACAGAAGACAAGAAATAACTAAGATCAGAGCAGAACTAAAGGAGACAGAGACACAAAAAAACCTTCAAAAAAAAATCAGTGAAACCAGGAGCTGGTTTTTTGAAAAGATCAACAAAATTGACAGACTGCTAGCAAGACTAATAAAGAAGAAAAGAGAGAAGAATCAAATAGATGCAATAAAAAATGATAAAGGGGATATCACCACCGATCCCACAGAAATACAAACTACCATCAGAGAATACTATAAACACCTCTATGTGAATAAACTAGAAAATCTAGAAGAAATGGATAAATCCCTGTACGCATACACTCTGCCAAGTGTAAACCAGGAAGAAGTTGAATCCCTGAATAGACCAATAACAGGCTCTGAAATTGAGGCAGTAATTAATAGCCTACCAACCAAAAGAAGTCCAGGACCAGATGGATTCACAGCCACATCTACCAGAGGTACAAGGAGGAGCTGGTACCATTCCTTCTGAAACTATTCCAATCAATTGAAAAAGAAGGAATCCTCCCTAATTCATTTTATGAGGCCAACATCATCCTGACACTAAAACCTGGCAGAGACACAGCAAAAAAAAGAGAATTTTAGACCAATATCCCTGATGAACATTGATGCAAAAATCCTCAATAAAATACTGGCAAACTGAATCCAGCAGCACATCAAAAAGCTTATCCACTATGATCAAGTAGGCTTCATCCCTGGGATGCAAGGCTGGTTCAACATATGCAAATCAATAAACATAATCCAGCATATAAACAGAACCAAAGACAAAAACCACGTGATTATCTCAATAGATGCAGAAAAGGGCTTTGACAAAATTCAACTGCCCTTCATGCTACAAACTGTCAATAAATTCAGTATTGATGGAACGTATCTCAAAATAATAAGAGCTATTTATGACAAACCCACAGCCAATATCGTACTGAATGGGCAAAAACTGGAAGCATTCCCTTTGAAAACTGGCACAAGACAATGATGCCCTCTCTCACCACTCCTATTCAATATAGTGTTGGAAGTTCTGGCTAGGGCAATCAGGCAGGAGAAAGAAATAAAGGGTATTCAGTTACAAAAAGAGGAAGTCAAATTGTCCCTGTTTGTAGATTACATGATTGTATATTTAGAAAACCCCATCGTCCCAGCCCAAAATCTCCTTAAGCTGATAAGCAATTTCAGCAAAGTCACAGGATACAAAATCAATGTGCAAAAATCACAAGCATTCTTATACACCAATAACAGACAAATAGAGAGCCAAATCATGAGTGAACTCCCATTCACAATTGCTTCAAAGAGAATAAAATACCTAGGAATCCAACTTACAAGGCGTGTAAGGAAAAACTACTTTAAATTTCACATGGAACCAAAAAAGAGCCTGCATTGCCAAGTCAATCCGACGCCAAAAGAACAAAGCTTGAGGCATCATGTTACCTGACTTCAAACTATACTACAAGGCTACAGTAACCAAAACAGCATAGTACTGGTACCAAAACATTGTCAATGTTCTAGTTGTGATGTTGTACTGTAAGTTCATAAGGGCTTACCATTGATTGGGAGAAAGTCGGTAACGAGTATATGGGACCTCTTTGCATTATGTCTTTCTTTTTGCCTTTTTTTTTTTTTTTTTTTTTTTTTTTTGAGATGGAGTCTCCCTCTGTTGCCCAGGTTAGAGTGTGGTAGTGCAATCTCGGCTCACTGCAACCTCCAAACCTCCACCTCCCAGGTTCAAGTGATTCTTCCACCTCAGCATCCCAAGTAGGTGGGACTACAGAAGCATGCCACCACACCTGGCAAATTTTTGTATTTTTAGTAGAGATGGGGTTTCACCATGTTGTCCAGGCTGGTTTCGAACTCCTGACCTCAAATGATCTGCCAGCTTCAGCCTCCCAAAGTACTGGGATTACTGGTGTGAGGCACCATGCCCAGCCTCTTTGTATTATTTCTTAAAACTGCATGTGAACCTACAGTTATCTCAACATTAAAAGTTTAATTTAAAAATACAAATGTATATGTCTATGGAAAACATTAATGAACAGCTTTTTACAAATTGAGCTTGGGTTACTGAGGTTATTCCAGGTTATTGGTTAATAGGTCCAAAACACAGAATAAAGTAAAAAATAATATGAAAAATTAGACTTTTGCAAATGACAGTTTCATAGTTCCATTAGAATCTTCCTTTAATCATAGAAGTAGGCATGCTCTATAAAGTTTTAGAGGGGCTTTACGAATAGGAATAAACATTTGCATTTATCTAATGTACACTTTTCAAATTTTCTTATACTATCTGAAAAAAAAATCCATAGCCTATACATTTGTCTTACACACCTTAATGAAGAAAACAAGTTTCTGAAATTGATGCCTGCTTCTGAAAAACCATCTAAACCAATAGAAATTGAATTAAATTGACACTGACAAGTTTTAAATTCAATCAGTAGAACTTTGAGACTACACATGGCATAATTTTTAAAGACTGATATTACAGGAAGGGGAGAGATGGATAGACACAGACAGAGAGACAGAACAAAGAGAGACAGAAAGATATCTAATTGAAGAGAATTAGATTCTACACAGTTCATGAAAACTTTTCCTTAAGATCCACAACAAAGCAAGGATGCCCAGTCTCATCATTTCTATTCAACATACTCCCAGAAGTCCTAGCCAGAGCCATTAGGCAAGAAAAAGAAATAAAAAGCATTCAAATCAGAGAAGAAAGAGTTAAATTATCTATTTGTAGATGACATGATCTCATATGTATAAAACTCTAAAAGCCCCACAATAAAATCTGTTAGAACTAAGAAAGTAATTCAGTAATGTTACAGGATACAAAAATCGACATACAAAAATCAGTTGCATGTCTATACACTAAAAACAAACTATCCAAAAAGAACATTTAGGAAACCAATCCCATTTACAATAGCATCAAAAAGAATAAAGTATTTAGGAATAATCTTAACCAAGTTGAAAGACTTGTACATCAGAATCTGTGGAACATTGATGAAGAACATTGAAACTAAGAAATAAATGGAATGACATCCTGCATTCTAAAAGCAATCTAAAAGTCCATAAATGGATGAATGAATAAAACTGTGGTGTGTGTTTGTGTGTGTGTGTGTGTGTGTGTTTATAATCATTTTCAATGTGTATACTGAAATAATGAAATATTATTCAGCCTTAATATTTATTGGGTCAGAGGGATTAATATTGTTAAAATGAATTTAAAAATAAAATAATTAATATGGTTATAAAGTCCATACTATCCAAGTGATCTACAGATCCAATGCAAATCTTGTCAAAAAACTAAGGGCATTTTTTATAGAAATAAAAAAAGTACACAAAACACTCTGAAGAGCCAAAGCAATTTTCAGCAAAAAGAACCAAATTGGAGATATATTTCCTGATTTCAAAACATATTACAAATCTACAGTAATTAAAACAGTGTGGTACTGGAATATAAACAGACATATAGATCAATAGAACAGAATAGAGAGCCCCAAAATATGCCTACACATATATGATCATATGGTATTTGACATGGGTGCCAATAACATGCAGGAAAAAAATAGTCTTCAATAATGTTATTGGAAGAACTGGATATCCACATTCAAAAGAGTACAATTGGGCTCTTAGCTTACACCATGCACAAAAATGGATTAAAGACAAATCTAAGACCTGAAATCATAAAATTCCTAGAAGAAAACATAGGAAATAAGCTTCTTGACAATGATCTGGGCAATGGCTTCTTGGAAAGGACACCAAAAGCAATAATAAACAAGTGGTATTGCATCAAACTAAAAAGCTTCTGCACAGCAAAGGAAACAATCAATGAAATGAAAAGGTAACCTACAATATGGCAAAAAATATTTGAAAACCATTTAAATGATAAATAACTAATATCCAGAATATATAAGGAATTTCTATAACTCAGTATCATAATAATAATAACCCAATTAAAAATGAATAAAGGACCTCAATAGATATTTCTCCAAAGAAGACATATAAATGGCCAATGGATATATAAAAAAGTCCAATATCACTAATCATCATGAAAATGCAAATCAAAGTCACAATGAGCTATCACCTCACACCTATTAGAAAGGCTACTATCAAAAAGGCAAGAGATAACAAGAGTTGACAAAGATGTAGAGGAAGGGTACACTGTTGGTGGGAATGTAAATTAGTGCACCCACTATGGAAAACAGTATGGAGATTCCTCAGAAAGTTAAAAATAGAACTGCCCTATAGGATCCAGCAATCCCATTTCGGGATATATGTCCAAAGGAATTAAAATCAGAATTTTGAAGAGATATCTGCACTGCTGTGTTCATTACAGCATTATTCACAACAGTGAAAATATGGCAGCAATCTAAAAGTCCATTAATAAATGAATGGATAAAGAAATTTTGGCATATATACACACAAACACACACAAAATGGAAATCTTAAAAAAGAAAAAAAAAATCCTGCCATTTGCAACAATACGGATAAATTAGGAGGATACCATGCTAAGTGAAATAAGCTAGACACAATGGCAAATGCTGCATGATTCCACTTACATGAGAAATCTAAAACAGTCAAATTCATAGGAGCATAACATAGAAGGGTGTATGTCAGGGGCTGGGGAAAAGGTGATATGGGGAGGTATCGGTCAAAGGGTACAAAATTTCAAGTATGCAAGATGAGTAAGTTCTAGAGTTATACTGTACAGCATACTGCCTATAGTTAACAATGCCATATTGTATAGTTAAAAATTTGCTAAGAGGGTAGATCTTATGCCAAGTGTTCTTATCATAAACATATGTATGTGCACACACACACACACACAAAGAAATGCATATCAAAAAGCACATAGGAGTGAAAAATACATTAAGTTTTTATCTAAAATGCACCAACAAAAGAAAATAAAACTTCTAAAAAGATACATAAAGAGAAAATGACTAAATCTTCATATTTACTGAATGTACTTAATCTGTACATGGGATTTATTTTTCTAGTATCTCTATCCTAGTATATAATTGACAATATTCAATGCTCATAATAAAAATTTTTAAGTACAGAAAAGTTCTGTACAATTCAAAGCTTCCTATGTACGAAGAGATAACACAATCACTTATTATTGGTTTCTTAAAACATTTTCTTATTTTTATGTTATAATTGGTTCCACTAAGAATTTTTAAATGATTGGTTCAACCAGTATCAAAAAGTGTTAAGAGGCCAGGCAGGGTGGCTCACACCTGTAATTTCAGCACTTTGGGAGACCAAGGCGGGCAGATCACCTGAGGTCAGGAGTTCAAGACCAGCCTGGCCAACATGGCGAAACCCCATCTCTAATAAAAATATAAAAATTAGCCAGGCATAGTGGTGCATACCTGTGGTCCCAGTTACTCAGGAGGCTGAGGCAGGAGAATTGCTTGAACCCGGGAGACAAAGATTGTGGTGAAGATTGTGGAAGACAAGATTGTGCCACTGCATTCCAGCCTAGGCAACAGAGTGAGATTCTGTCTCAAAAAAAAAAAAAAAAAAAAAGTGTTAAGGTTTTCTATGATAAAATTTAACAGATTATTATAGATTACAGAGAACACATCCGTACAATGGACTGTTATACAACAGCTAAAAATAATAAGTCAGTTCTTCGTGAATCAATTGTAAAGGTCTCTAACATATTTTATGTGAAAATAGCACAACAAAGCAAAGAGCAATGTGCATGTTATATGTAAAAATAAAAATAAAATAATTGACCTGGCGTGGTGGCTCATGCCTACAATCCCTGGGCTTTGGGAGGCTGAGGAGGGCAGGTCACTTGAGGTGAGAAGTTCAAGACCAGCCTGGCCAACATAGGGAAACCCTGTCCCTACTAAAAATACAAAAATTGGCAGGGCATGGTGGCGCATGCCTGAAGTCCCAGCTACTTGGGAGGCTGAGGAAGGAGAATTGTTTAAACCCAGGAGGCAGAGATTGCAGTAAGCTGAGATCATACCACTGCACTCCAGCCTGGGCAACAGAGCAAGACTCTGTCACAAAAAAATAAAATAAAATAAAATAACCCATATACATACAGCACATCTCTGAAAGAACATACAAGAAACTGATAAAAGTAGATATTTCCTTAAAAGGGCTAGAGCAAAGGCAGAAGAGAGAGAGATGCTTTTCACTGCATACCTTCTTGCAACTTAGAATTTTGTACAATGTGTATATACTACCTTGAATTAAAAAAATTTTTTTTTCTTTTTCTTTTTTTTTTTTTTGGAGACGGAGTCTCGCTCTGTCACCCAGGCTGGAGTGCAGTGGCCTGATCTCAGCTCATTGCAAGCTCTGCTTCTCGGGTTTATGCCATTCTCCTGCCTCAGCCTCCCAAGTAGCTGGGACTACAGGCGCCCGCCACCTCGCCCGGCTAGTTTTTTGTATTTTTTAGTAGAGACGGGGTTTCACCATATTAGCCAGTATGGTCTCGATCTCCTGACCTCGTGATCCACCCGTCTAGGCCTCCCAAAGTGCTGGGATTACAGGCTTGAGCCACCGCACCCGGCCGAATAAAAATTTTTAAATAAAGTTTAAAAGAAAAAGGTAAACATGAAATAAATTGATTATATACATTATTCATTTAAAATTACTACCAGTGAACTGTAATGACCAGTAATTGATATCAGCCATTAACTGGTTATTTCAGCCTTGGGCAAATTATATTATTGTTTTACCTCTTACTTGTGTGAAATGGGGATTCTAATGTTCATCTTTAAGGGTTAGTCAGTGGGTTAAATGTAGCACAAAAGAAGGCATGCAATAATAAACAGCTATTTTCCTCATTCCTCCTCTGATCTACACGACTGCAGCCCCAGGATGCTGAGGAACTAGAGGAATTACTCAACAGTTATGCTTTCATATGTGATTATGTTGCTGAAGGTCAATAAAACATTGAGATTCCCAGTGATATTTCCCATTTTTTTTCTACATCTCCCTTATAGCTAAGGCAAGCTGTAAAGCACTTCAATCTTATTTAAAGCTTCATAAAAATTCTTGAGTAGACATTTAATGACATTGTCTTAGTTTGAGTTCTCTCAAAAGCAAAACCTAAGACAAAGTCTTGGGTATAGATGATCTACAGGTGGTTCCAGAAAGCAGGCGTGGGGGGGTGCGGAGTCAGGAGAGTGAAAGAAGAGAGAAGGAAAAACAAAATAAAGATGCATTACCAAGGTCACCACTGTGAGCAAACAGGGATTTGATTTGGTCTGGAACTCTTGAAAAGCATGCATAATGCCCCCCCAAAGAAGTGGTCACCCAAAGGACAGGGGGCTGGAGCATTTGTCCACTGGGTTCTGTCCTACATTGGTTGAGGGTTGACCTTGAAGGCATTAAGACTCCCACCCCATTGGGCTGCACTTGCATGGGGATTGCGCAGGCTTTTGTGGCATCGAAGAAAGCCCTGGGGAAGAAAGCAGGAAGACGAACAGCATACATGCGAAGTATGGCATTGTCAGCACAAGGTGAGTGTGAACTTGTATGGAACTGTCCAGTGCAGCTACAGCTAAAAACAGAGGTGGGCTGAGGAGACATGACACCGGTGCCAGAGGCATTTGCTACATACATCACTCAGGAAAATTTTGGTCAAGTTACTGTTGCTAAAAGAACAAACATGACACAATTGTCATAACTTTCCTGTTTTCCTTCTCAAAGATGGCAGTAACAATTACATGTTTAAAGCTTATGGCATTTCTTCAATGATCCAAATGCTGCAAAAGAACTCGTGTGTGTTTCTTTGACAAGCCCAGGGAGCTGAGCGGGCATGATATTGACTGCTGTATGTTTATGACTTTCAACAGCTCTTATACCTATGCTCACTTTTTAAAATTTTTTTAAATTATACTTTAAGTTCTGGGATACATGTGCACAATGTGCAGGTTTGTTATATAGGTATACACGTGCCATGGTGGTTTGCTGCACCCATCAACCTGTCATTTACATTAGGTATTTCTCCTAATGCTATCCCTTCCCCAGCCCCACTACCCCCGACAGGCCCCAGTGTGTAATGTTGCCCTCTCTGTGTCTATGTGTTCTCGTTGTTCAGCTCCCACTTATGAATGAGAACATGCAGTGTTTGGTCTTCTGTTCTTGTGTTAGTTTGCTAAGAATGATGGATTCCAGCTTCATCCATGTCCCTGCAAAGGACATGAACTCATCATTTTTTATACTGTATAATATTCCATGGTGTATATGTGCCACATTTTCTTTATCCAGTCTATCATTGATGGGCATTTGGATTGGTTCCAAGTCTTAGCCATTGTGAACATTACTGCAATAAACATACATGTGCATATGCTTTTATAGTAGAATGATTTATAATCCTTTGGGTATATATCCAGTAATGGGATTGCTGGGTCAAATGATATTTCTGGTTCTAGATCCTTGAGAAATCACCACACTGTCTTCCATAATGGTTGAACTAATTTACACTCCTACACTCTCACCAATGGTGTAAAAGCATTCCTATTTCTCCACATCCTCTCCAGCATCTGTTGTTTCCTGACTTTTTCATGATTGCCAATCTAACTGGCATCAGATGGTATCTCATTGTGGTTGTGATTTGCATTTCTCTAATGACCAGTGATGATGAACTTTTTTACACATGTTTGTTGGCCACATAAATGTCTTCTTTTAAGAAGGGTCTGTTCATATCCTTTGCCAACTTTTTGATGTGGCTGTTTGTTTTTTCTTGTAAATTTGTTTAAGTTCTTTGTAGATTCTGGATGTTAGCCCTTTGTCAGATGGGTAGATTGCAAAAATTTTCTCCCGTTCTGTATGTTGCCTGTTCACCCTGATGATAGTTTCTTCTGATGTGCAGAAGCTCTTTAGTTTAATTAGATCCCATTTGTCAATTTTGGCTTTTGTTGCCATTGCTATTGGTGTTTTAGTCATGAAGTCTTTGCCCATGCCTATGTCCTGAATGGTATTGCCTAGGTTTTCCTCTAGGGTTTTTATGATTTTGGTCTTGTGCTTAAGTATTTAATCCATCTTGAGTTAATTTTTGTATAAGGTGTAAGGAAGGGGTCCAGATTCAGTTTTCTGCATAAGGCTAGCCAGCTTTCCCAACATCATTTATTAAATAGGGAATCCTGCCAGGCGTGGTGGCTCATGCCTATAATCCCAGCACTTTGGGAGGCTGAGGCTGAGGCTGGTGGATCATGAGGTCAGGAGATTGAGACCATCCTGGCTAACATGGTGAAACCCCATCTCTACTAAAAATACAAAAAAGTAGCCGGGCATGGTGGTGGGCGCCTGTAGTCCCGGCTACTCAGGAGATTGAGTCAGGAGAACGGCGTGAACCCGAGATCATGCCACTGCACTCCAGCCTGGGCAACAGAGCGAGACTCTGTCTCAAAAACAAAAAATAGGGAATCCTTTCCTCATTGCTTGTTTGTGTCAGGTTTGTCAAAGACCACATGGTCGTCGGTGTGTGGCGTTCTTTCTGAGAACTCTGTTCTGTTTCATTGGTCTATCTATCTGTTTTGGTACCAGTACTATGCTGTTTTGGCTACTGTAGCCTCACGATACAAAATCGATGTGCAAAAATCACAAGCATTTCTATACACCAATAATAGACAAACAGAAAGCCAAATTATGAGTGAACTCCCATTCACAGTTCCTACAAAGAGAATGAAATACCTAGGAATACAATTTACAAGGGATGGGAAAGACCTCCTCAAGGAGAACTACAAACCACTGCTCAAGGAAATAGGAGAGGACACAAACAAATGGAAAAACATTCCATGCTCATAGATAGGAAGAATCAATATCATGAAAATGGCCATACTGCCCAAAGTAATTTATAGATTCAATGCTATCCCCATCAAGCTACCATTAACTTTCTTCACCAAATTCGAAAAAACTACTGTAAATTTCATATGGAACCAAAAACGAGCCCGTTTAGCCAAGACAATCCAAAGCAAAAAGAACAAAGCTGGAGGCATCACATTACCTGACTTCAAACTATTCTCACTTTTCCAGAAAAATGGGCTGAATATTCCTATTTCTATTTCTATTGGCTAACAAATGACATGTTTACCTGTTCTCCCTCCCCCAAATCTACAAATTACAGAATCAATATTTTTTTAAATCTATTGCATTGCTGAAATCAGGGGAGATGTACCACCTGCAGATTAAAACAAGGAGAAATTTCCAGGGGATATAGAGCCAATGAGAAAAGGCTGACAGAGACAACAGATTTAGGCTTCTCTACTATTTGACCTTGTTTACACTGCCACAGGAACAGTTCCAAATATGATCTACCTGTGATGTGAATACTGCAATAGTATAGGCAACATTTGAATTCCAAGCAATGAGACACAGAAGCCTTATAGCATTAGCAAGTTTGAAAACGGGTTTATTCCTGCCACAATAGCTGTTCTTGGCAGAATGGTAACAGGTACCAAGACTTTGCAGCTCCCAAAACACATATTTTCAGAGCTTTTAATACAGCCTGTGATTGGACTCCCTGGTTCCCTCACTCCAGGCAGATGTCCCAACAAAGAGTATCGCCTGAGTACTAAAGGGTTGTCATAAAACAGATTTCATTTCTTCATCTTCCTATATTACAGGTAACCTAAATGTTTATTACAAGTCTGTTTTTGCATCATTCTTCTTTATATCTTATCAGTAGGGAAATATTGGGAGAGCAAGGGTCAAGGAGAAGTAGGCATCTAGGGGTTGACTTTCAAGTATGTCATCAAGCATGAAGAGCTGACCCTCACATGCCATCTCTCTGACCCAACAAACAGAAGACCTGCAAAGATTAGAAGCATAGAAAGCCAACTGCAAAAGAAGAGCTTGAGCAGCAGGTAACACAACTAATCAAC